>NC_143053.1:150490000-150790000 GCF_052426305.1 Pelodiscus sinensis
AAGAGCTATGCCTACATTTGGGCCACAACTACAGCTCAAATTAATTTGAGCTAACTTATATCATCATACAGCCACTTCAGTTATTCAATCACTTGTGTGTTTCTACAGTTTCTTCCCTGTGACGGCTGTGCACATCATCTCCCCACTTGTATCAGTTGTATTATCAGTGTGGGGCATTGTGGGATGGCTCCTGCAAGCCCATAATAGTTGACACAAGCAACACAGTGTCTACATTGATACTGCGTTGACCTAACTACACTCATTGCAACTGTACACTTCTCTGGGAGATGGCATTATTAAGTTAGTGTAGAGAGGCATGTACATTGAAGGAAGCCAAATTTGCATGAACTTACTTCTACAGCTAGGCAGAAGGCAGCTTATATCAACCTGACCATGTAGTCATGTAGGCAGCTTATATCAACCTGACCATGTTGAATAGGCCTCAGTACCAGCAGGCCTGGCATACCAGAGGAAGCAGCAACAGATATGATGTCCAATGTCTCCCACTGCCCCCTTTGTTTTGTGATGGTGCGGAGCTGCACCATTCTTCACACCGTGCTTTGCCTAACAGGCACAATACAACTCTTAACAATACCACAGGGTGGTATATATTTGGTGTGTGCCCAGAAAGGGATACCTGTAGTGGTGTTTAACAAGACAACTAATGAATGAAGGTGCTATTCAAGTTAGCAGGACTCCTTGTAGAGTAATGTGCTAGCCCACACAAGTAAGGCTGTCACACTTGGTTTCATAACATTTTAGGACCCAATCCAAAAGCCCTTACATACATCAGTAACTTCACTCTAAGTGCATTGACCTCAGTGGGATTACCCACATAGGTAAGATAATTCACCTCAGCAGATGTCTGTTTGGATCCTGTCCTTAACCTATGAACTCCTTGGGGAAGAGGCAAGTTGCTGTTCAGAATCAGGTGGTTGCCAGCGCTTAATAAATAGCACCAGTGATGAAGATAATCATCAGCTATTTAGATGACAATGACAGAAATCATCCTTCTTTCTCATCCCTATGTTCAGTAAAACATGGAGCAAATTCATATGTTTGGAAATATGAAGATGAAGTTGAATCTGCACTACTATTCTTATAAAGTGAATGGACTGAGAACTACAGGGGAGGGGCACAAGGCAGAATAACTACCTTTCTATTTTGTAAGTTAGGGTATGTCTACACTACCCTCCTAGTTCAAACTAGGAGGGTAATGTAGGCATACCGCACTTGCAAATGAAGCCCGGGATTTGAATTTCCCGGGCTTCATTTGCATAAGCGGGGAGCCGCCATTTTTAAAACCCCGCTGTTTCGAACCCCGTGCAGCACGGCTACACGGGGCTCAAACTAGGTAGTTCAAACTAGGCTTCCTATTCCGAGGTGTACCGGTAGTTCAGAATAGGAAGCCTACTTCGACCTACCTAGTTCGAACCCCGTGTAGCCGCGCTGCACGGGGTTCGAACCAGCGGGGTTTTAAAAATGGCGGCTCCCTGCTTATGCAAATGAAGCCCGGGAAATTCAAATCCCGGGCTTCATTTGCAAGTGCGGTATGCCTACATTACCCTCCTAGTTCGAACTAGCAGGGTAGTGTAGACATACCCTTAGTGTCATGCTTTATCATATGGTACACTTGTGGATAGGTGTAAATATTGAGGCATTTTTCATAAAACTATAGATGTACTTCACTGCCTCCAACTCGCCACTTGCTTCCTAATCTTCAGAATGACATTGTGCATATATCAATCAAGTAAGGCTACAGTTTCATGGGATTGCCTTGTAGAGACCAGCTGCACAAGAAAACATAGGGATAGAGAAAATTATAAATTAGCCTTGTTTTATTTTAAACTGTTCAGCCACAAGAGAGAGCCTGCTAAGTAGAACATTTTGCAATACAATTGAGCTACTAAATTTGTATACAAATCTGTAAGTTGTGACACCCAGGATGTCTCTCAATGCCAACTGGCAGAAAGTACACCATACCATAACACACATTAAGCCTGACACACTCATTGTTCCAACACTTTGTCATGTAACTAAAAGGTTTCATATAAGGCATCGCATGCAAACTGGTAACACAACCATCATTGATATTTGTGCAATGTATGTTCAGGTGGTGTTTAAAGAATTATGGATGTCTGAGGATAATAGGTTCTTCTTTGAGTAGTGTCCCTGTGGGTGCTCCACCACCAAAGGTGTTGGACTCATTCCGGCACCACAGCTCAGAGTATTTTCTGTAGCAGTAGCCCCTGGCAGACCGCGCATGCGCAGAAGCTGTCTCGCCCCGTTCGCACCTTTTCTGCATCGCGCGGTCTGGTCCACCAGTTCCTCCTAACCGTCCACAGCCGCAGACAGAGTTGGGATGAGCTCCTACCTCTGCCCTGAGGAGAAACGTTGGATAGCAGTTAAAAGATAGAAAGTTTGTTTTTCATCCCAGTTTAGCCCTTACCCTATAGTTCTAGTTAGTTATAGTTTAAAAAAAAAAAAATAACGAATGCTGTTTTTGTATATAGTTGTTCGGTCAGTCGACCAACCCATACAGACTGAGTCTGACAGACTTCCTCTAGCCATCATGCCCGGCTCCCCCGGGTTTAAGAAGTGTGCGTCATGCGGAGACACCATGCCAGCATTGGATGGCCATTCCCAGTGTATAAGGAGCTTGGGGGAAGGCCATTTCCCCCAAAAGTGCACTTATTGCTCCAAAATAACTGCCCATGCCAGACCGGACAGGGAAATGCAGTTGAAAATGCTGCTGTTTAACAGAACGTTACAGCCATCATCTATGATGGATGGCATTCCTGCGGCACATAAGTCCCATGAAGGGAAGAGCCCTGCTCCAGCCAGGAGTGTTAGTTCGAGGGACGCACCAAGCACATCAGGATTGCTGCCTAAGCATGCCGTGGGCAAGACATCTAAAGCCCGTAGTACTTGTGTGTCTAGCCCCGCGATTTCTTCCATACCGGTGCCGCTGGCACGCACAGCACAATGGCCTGAATTGGCACCAGCGGTGGCACCACAAGCAGAAGCGGCACCAGCAGTGGCACCAAATGAGCCATGTACCACTCCAAGACCGACATCATCGGCACCGACACCTACCACGGAGTCCACAGCACCAACCCCTGCTGCATGGTCGGCACCGACATCGCCAATACCAGCACCACAAACACTACCTCGACACCGGGAGATGTCGGAACTGAGTTCCTTCGCCTCTGCACTGGCTAGTCAGCAGTCATGGTTCCACCTCCATCGCATGTCTCCTCATTACCAACTAAGGCACAATTGAAAGCTTGACACTTACGCACATCAATGCCCAGCCCCGAGAGGGCTGTTTTTTCTCCAGAGCCTTCTCCTCCACCTCCCCATTGATCAGACAGACACGAGCACGGGTGCTACAGGTCACCTCCATACTGCTATTGGAGATCCCCACGTTGATCTTGCACGTCTCCCCTCTATTACTGGTCCTATCACTTTCACTCACGATCGCACTAGACGGTGCGATCAAGATCGCTGTTGTCCCCAACTCATTCACGTTACTCTTGCTATAGGAGTGCAAGTTCCTATTCTCCTAGGCACTCCCTTCATGGGTACCACCGTCGTAACCGGCACTACACTTAATTACTACTGCGAACATCCATACTCCTGCAGTGTAATTCACTTAGCATCCATATCACCGGGGCATGCTCAATCACAGTCGCCACACCTCCCGACCCAGGATATTCTACCTCCGGGGTAAGCTCCTCCAACACCCACAGGTGATGCACCCTCTACTTCTACCCAGCATGAGAGGGATGGTAATCAGTCTCCCACCTGTGAAGGACAGCGTATGGACTCTCCCACCGATCAATTATCTTCTTCACCGGATGATACAGTCTTTCAGGGTGACTCTTCTCCTGTAAACAATTACAAAAAGTTTCAGGGTCTATTTAAAAGAGTAGCCCAGTCCCAGAAACTACACACGACTGGCATACCACATAAACAACACCGTCTCCTGAAAAATTGAAAGCTTTCTCAGAAATCAAAGTTGGCGCTCCCCTTTGACGAAGCCATCCTCGAAATTGCCAATGATATTTGGTAAACTCCAGCTTCCGTGCCACCGACAAATAAATGTACAGATAAGAAATACTGTGTCATAGCCAAGGATACAGAGTTCCTATTCACGCATCCCCAACCTAATTCCATTGTGATGGATGCTGTGCAACAAAAATCAAAGACAGCACAGGGCAGGAACACGGTGCCTGACAAAGAGGCGAATCGACTGGATTTGCTGGGCAGGAAAGTCTTTTCTTCAGCCACAGCAACCCTCAGGATGACTAATTACTTGGCTCAACTTGCCAATCTTGATTTTGATAATTATTCCAAGCTTGTCCCCCTCATGGAGTACTTACCTAAGGCTAAGAAGCAAATCCTGAAAGCCGTGGTGCGGAAGGGCTACACAGCAGCCCGTACAGCACTGCAAATCGCCCTCAATATTGCTGACACTGCCTCCCAGACCACAACAACTTTGGTGGTCATGTACCGTACTTCTTGGCTCCATCTGGCATCTGTACCGAAGGACCTCCAACCAAAAGTGGAGGACTTACCCTTGTGCAAAACACTGACCAGGTCTTTCATTCCGGCAAAGATTTTCGCACCACCCTGAGGATGCTCAGAATGTATACTCCACTGTTTAGACGCAGAGATTCATCTCCTATAATAGACAAAGACCATTCTCATATTCTGCGTCTTGCTTCAGGCCTTACAACCAGCCGAGGCAGAGACAACATCCTCAGCAGCACCATCAACAACCCAGCAAAACATCCAACCAATAGCAAAATCGACAGCAGGTTTGATGTCAGTTGAGGGACTGCCCGCTATTCTCCTTATAGAGACTTCTCACAACGGGACCAAATTATTTCACCATCGGTTGAGACTGTACCACCTTCTCTGGTTTGCCATAACCACAGACCGCAGGGTCAGAGAGATTGTTACATCTGGCCTCACCATTCCATTTTCTACCCGGCTCCCTTCCACCCCTCCTTTCCCATCTGTTTTCAGGGACCCCTCTCATGAACGTCTACTGCAACAAGAGGTCTCACGCCTACTTACCATCGGGGCAGTAGAGAGGGTACCAGATCAATTCAGACGGAGGGGCTTCTATTCTCGGTACATCCTCATGCAAAAGAAAGTCCAGAGGATGGAGGCCTATCCTGGACCTCCACAAACTCAACTGCAATCTTCGAAAACAGAAATTCTAGATGGTCTCGTTAGCCTCTATCATTCCAGCTCTAAACGAAGGGGATTGGTTCGCATCCCTTGATCTCCAGGATGAGTATTTCCACATGATGGTGCACCCGACTCACAGGAGAGTCCTCCATTTCACACTGGGTAACAAACATTTTCAGTAAACGGTGCTATCGTTCAGCCTCTCAGCAACACCGAGAGTGTTCTCCAAAACCCTAGCCATTGTAGCCGCTTGCCTCCAACATTCCAGCATCACCATTTTTCCCTACTTGGACGACTGACTTCTGAAGGCCCCTACTGCAGACGAAGCTCAGGCAGCGGTCAGCATAACCAGGGAGACATTCAAAGTTCTAGGGCTCATTATCAACCTCCCGAAATCTTCCTTGGCTCCTTCTCAGTCTTTCAAGTTCATCGGGGCGAGACTGGAATCCACAACCGTTACCATGTACTTACCTCTCAACAGCTCTCATGTTATCCAAGACCTAGGGAACACTCTACTCACCACCCCCAAAACACCCATACTCACCTTCCTGAAACTCCTGGGACACATGGCGGCCGCCACTTACATGGTTCCCCATGTGAGACTTCACTTGAGGTGCCTTCAGCATTGGATACTCACAATTTATACACCGGGCACTCAGAATACTCGTAGGCTTGTTGTTGTCCCCAAGCACGTGAGAGATTCCTTACTGTGGTGGCTCAATAGGAAGAATACCCTAGCGGGCATCCCCTTCCATGGTCAGAAATCAGCCATACAAATCACCACGGATGCATCCCTGGTCGGGTGAAGGGCCCATATGTGTCATTATTGGGCTCAGGGACTATGGACACATCACGAATCCCTCCTCCACATAAACCTTTTGGAGTTGTGGGTGGTGTTCAATGCCTGCAAACATTTCCCACTCAAGAGGAATCATAGTGCAGATCTTCACCAGCAACATCTGCACCGTCTACTACATCAACCGGCAGGGGGGTGCCAGATCCCGATCCCTTTGTGCCAAGTCCATTCGCCTGGACTTGGGCTATCCACCATGGAATCACACTCACTGCTGCATACCTCCCCGGCAAGAACAATACTATCGCCAATGTTCTGAGCAGCACTTTTCCTATACAACACGAGTGGGAACTGCTTGACAAAGTAGCCCGCAGCCTCTTCAAGAACTGGGGGTATCCCACCATAGACCTTTTTGCCACTCAGGACAACAAGAAGTGTCACCTCTACTGCTTGAGAACAGGCATTGGCACAACTTCCCAGGGAGATGCCTTTCTTATCGACTGGGGAATGCACCACTTACTGTATGCTTTTCCCCCAATTCCATGAGTTCTAGAAGAAAATAGATATGGATGGGGCGATGGTGATAATGATAGCACCATTTTGGCCCCAACAGACATGGCTGACCCAATTAATGCGGATGTCTGCATCACAACCACAACAACTGCCACAGTCACACAACTTACTGTCACAGCAGCACGGCACGCTCCTTCACTCTCATATCGATCGATTGCACCTGACGGCATGGCTCTGAACTGGCTCCAAGGCCCCAAAATGACCTGTTCTCAAGCAGATAAGGACATCCTTACCCATAGTAGGTGCCAAACCACCCAAAAGACCTACCTTCACGAATGGCACCGGTTTCAGTCCTGGTGTCTGAGGCAAGAGGTGTTGATCTTCTATCTATAGCCATCCAGCAAATTCTCGATTATATTCTTTACCTAAAATCAGAAAAATTAGCGATGTCTTCACTTAAAGTCCACTTGACAGCAATTTCTCAGTCTTCGCTCACTTGTTGACCAAAAGGTTTTTCAAAGGGGTCGCAAATCTGACACACTGACTCGTCCACCATTCGAACCACTAGCGACATGCGATCTGTATATTCTTATTAAGAAGGTGACATTTCTGCTTGCCATTACATCCAGGCGTTGCATGAGCGAACTGGCAGCATTCTCCACAGATCCTCCCTATATATTATTTACCAAACGGGTAGTGACACTGTGTAGTCATCCAGCCTTTCTACCAAAGGTTAATTTGCCTTTCCATATAAACGAACCTATACCGTTACCTACCTTTTACCCAAAACCACATTCCACCGCAGAGGACACACGTCTACATACATTGGATGTGAGAAGAGTGCTTGCATTTTATCTGGAGAGGATGTGTCCCTTTTGAAAATCGCAGCATCTCTTATTATCCATGGCGGACTATTCTAAAGGCCAGAAACTTTCTTTACAACGCATCTCCACTCTATGGTAGCCTGCATCACGTGCTGTTACTCTCTACGTAACAAATCGTTGACTTGCAAACTGAAGGCGCCTTCTTCCAGAAGCCTGGCTACTTCCACGGCCTTCCTCAAGGGTGTACTATTGCGTGACATATGCCGTGTGGCTACCTGGTCTTCTACCTTGACCGTCGCCAGGCATTAAGCCCTTGCTAGCATGCTAGCTACAGGTGGGGCAGTGGCTCAGGCAGTGCTCTCCACAGTGCAGAGTCCTTAACTCCAAAGCACAATAGTAACGCTGAGCTACGGCTTCATACTCATCTTTGGTGGAGCACCCACTGGGACACTACTCGAAGAAGAAAGAGTATCTCACCTGTGCAGTAACATCTGTTCTTTGAGATGTGTGTCCCCGTGGGTGCTTCACAACCCACCCTCCTCCTTGCTTTCTGTCTTTCAGATGGTTCCAGCTAGGAGGAACCGGCAGGCCAGACCGTGCAATGCAGAAAAGGCATGAACGGTGCAAGACAGCTTCTGCGCATGTGCGATCCTCCAGGGCTACTGGTACAGAAAACGCTCCAAGCTGCGGTGCTGGGACGATCTTGACACCTTTGGTGGAGCACCCATGGGGACACACATCTCTAAGAGCAGATGTTACTGCACAGATGAGTAACTCTCTTTCTTCTTAAAGTTTCAAGCAATGCATAAAGAGTCTGTTCTAGACCCAGGAATGCTGTTGTGCCTGTTTTCCTGCATCTCCAATGTAAATTGAGCCAGATAACACCTTAGTGGGCAATGAAAAATACATCTACATAGAAAATAAACAAAGCCATCAAGCTAAATGATTCAGGGCAGACGAGTGAACAACTGCTTAATGAGTGCAATGGGGGATGGAACCTGCACACCCTAGCTGTTGAAACAGACACAGACTTTGGGAAATATAAGCAAAGACAAAAGCTAATTTGGCATCCAACACTTAGGGAGACATAGGGGAATCTGCACTCTTTCAGCTCATGAAAAGCAGATTCTCTTAGCCAGTTCCAACTACTCTCGGTTTCCAAGCCATAGGGGCAAAACTTTCCTAGACAAAGATTGTAATTAGTCACTAGAACTCATGTTTTCATTTTATTTATAACCAGTGCTTTCTTTTTTTTCTTTCCTTACAAAAAAAGTGCCGGTATTAGGATTACCAGATGATTTTGCTGGGGGAGAGGAAAAAAAAGGCTGGGAGGTCATGGCCAAAATGCCCCTTTAATTGCCATATGTCCCAAGCAGGCTTCTGGCTGGAGTGGTGCAAATGCTCCCAGGGCCAGCTGGGGGCTGTGCCAGAGGTAAGTGGCAAGTGCTCCCCAAAAAAGGCACTGCTTATAACTATATCAGAAACTTATGAAAACCATGATCTTTTTCTGGATTTTGCGGGTAGTACAAATTGATTTGCACATCTATTTGGACAGGAAAGTATTTTTGACCATACCTTCAGTTCTTGTATGAAAACGTTTCTAAAAAAGTCACTGCTTAAAAATAATATTGGTGGCCATATTTCTTTTGCTTGCCCTATTAAGGGCCAAGATCAGCTTCCCGGAACCTCAGGAAGTACAAAGATATTTTCTCAAAAGCACCACCAGCACGAACTACCAGTTTGCTCACATCACTCCAGAATACTAAGAGCAGCTGGCTAGTATAGACCCTGTCTCAGAGTAGAACAGAACAGCACAACTGTGGAAGAGGTTATGTGTGTGTGCGTGCGCGCGCACGCACGTACACATGCAGTAAAACTTTTACTACCACGGGAGAAAACACTTTGTTGTTCTGGGAATTAAGAAATTGATTACAGTCCATTCTAGCAAGAGTTGGTGTTGTCTACCTGACTGGCCTACCAATCGGTGTGTACTCAGAATGCATTTAATGCTGCTGGTGACATTACCGGCTGAAGGGTTTTACACAGTGAAATCAGTGTTGATTGCCTCACTTATGTAAAGATGAACCTGTAAAATATTATTGGATCTCTCTCATTTACCCCCAGTGTTGGTAACTGATCAGTGGAAAAAGGAATTGACAACTAGGGAGGTGGGCGGTAGGAGTTGTCTTTTACTTTTCTGTTTTGGAACACCTGTATCACAGTTGGCTTATATGAGGAAAAATTTGAATAAGTAATCAAGAAATCTTATCTCAGCTTCTAATAGGTGAAGGAAAAAATAAATCTACATTAATATGGTTTTACTCTATTCCTTAGGTTCTGTCTACATTGGAAAGGTTTGGCTACAAAAGTGCTGTTGATATGCAAAAGTCACCAAAAGTGAAAACCGGTCATATCATTTCATGGCCACATTGCTAGCTCCCCTGTCAACAGAGCAAAGCAATGTGGGTAAGCATCCCACAGTGCAGTTTTGTGGGAAGGAAGAGCTGATCCTGTACTTCTTGGGATTCCCTTGTAGCTCTGGGAGCTCACCATGCTATAGAGTGTCAAAGCAATACAGCAGTCTCTCCAGTCCTCCCCCTGCAGCAGCAGAACAAAAGCATTCCAATGATTTGTTTTTAGTTTGTTCCCCAAATGGAGCAGCTCACTCAGCTGTCAGATACTTCCCAGAGCTTTGAAAGGGGAGAGGTGCATGCCTGCAGGCAGCAGAGATCACAAAACACTGAGCACAGCCATCAGGGAAGGCATTGTGGTATACTGGCAGAAGCCATTCCTCAACAAGACAAACAGCAGAGTCCACACTGGCTCTTTGCTAACAATTAAGGGAGGGGAAAAGAGAAAAGTCTCTTGCAGGGGTGGAAATTTTTCTCGCCAAAACTGGGTATTTTTCCCAACCAAAGTCGCATTGTAGTGTAAACGCTCTCACCGTTTTATCACCAAAAGGCAGGTTTTGGTGAAAAAACATACCAGGGTAGACAAGAAGAAGAGTAGTGTGAGATAAAATACAAAATTTCAATATGATTTTTTTCCCTTTATTAATATTTCAATACCAGCAATCCAGTGCTGTTTTTTTCCCTCAGGACCTGATTCAAAGTCCATTGAAGCCAATGGGACTATTTCCATTAAATTCCATGGATTTTGGCTCAGGCCCTTAAAGTGGAAATGTGCATTTTCATTGAAACAAACATGAGCCTGCAACCTCATGGGTTTCAAATATTTGTTTGTTGTGAAACCAGCTCTGTTCATAACATGACCGTGCATTGACCATTTACTTTGCTCACTGACATTGTAAAACCAGGAATTCACAACCAATTACGTTAAAGTTAATCATTCCTTATTTAAGATGACAGCATGTGTAATTTCTCTCAGAAAGTCTGGCTATTAAAGAGTTGAAAGAAATGGGGATTTAAAGTTTATATAACAGTTCCCTGGAATTACTTTGTTACAACATGTACATACTGGGTAGAACACAGTAGATATTTATGGAAGAAAAGTCAATTAAGTTTGATGGGGAAAAAAATGAATTGGTGGAGGAAAAAAAAAAAGGGAGAGAAAGATGTTCTCCAAAATGCAAAATTAATTACCTATCCCAATTTAAATATGAGATACCAAACAGTATGCAACACAGTCATATAATTTATGGTAGCAGTAAGTAAAAAGTAAATGCAGTGCAACAAAGAAGCCATTACATAGTACTTTATTAGTTCATTCAGATTGACTGAAAAGGAAATGCTAATGCTGTTACAGTGTTTTGCTGAGCTGTGAAATGGTGCTTTAGTATTTTCCAAGCTGCAAAGAAACAAATACGCAATTACATTGGACAAATTATACATTTTAAAATGGTTGCAAGATCCAACATCTAATTACACATCAAGCTGCACCTTCATTTAGGGATGGAGAAGGGTCTGCAGTATGCCAGGAAGTAAATTGTGCTTCCCTCCCTCTGTCAAGGCTCAGTTAGATGAACTGGTAAGGGTGAGACTTCTTGCTGTACTGTGGATACAGGCAGTCCCCGGGTTACGTACAAGATAGGGACTGTAGGTTTGTTCTTAAGTTGAATCTGTATGTAAGTCGGAACTGGCATCTAGATTCAGCTGCTGCTGAAACTGACCAGCGGCTGACTACAGGAAGCCTGAGGCAGAGTGGCTCTGCCCTGGGCTTCCTGGAATCAGCTGCTAATCAGTTTCAACAGGCTGAATCTGGACGCCAGTTCTTACATACAGATTCAACTTAAGAACCCCAGGCATCCCCAAGTCAGCTACTGCTGAAACTGATCAGCGGCTGATTCCAGGAAGCCCGGGGCAGAGCAACTCTGCCTCGGGCTTCCTGTAGTCAGCGCTGGTCAGTTTCAGCAGCGGCTGACTTGGGGACGCCTGGGGCAGAGCAGCTTGGGTGCTGCTGGATTGCTCCAGTAGCGCCGCTCCTCAGCGCTACTGGACCAACCCAGCAGCACCCAAGCTGCTCTGCCCCAGGCGTCCTGATTTAGCCGCTGCTGAAACTGACCAGCAGCGGCTGAATCAGGACTCCTGGGGCAGAGCAGCTGGGGTGCTGCCGGGTTGGTCCAGTAGCGCCCAGAGCGGAGCTACGGAACCAACCGGCAGCGCCCCAGCTGCTGTACCACAGGTGTCCGGAGAAAAGCCACAGAGCACAGGGGCAGCGGGACAGCCCAGACGCGCCACGGCTCTCCTGCTGCCCGCGTGCTCCGCGGCTTTGCTCTGCTTTGCTTCCCGTCTCCCTGGTCTGCTGGAGACCAGCCGACCAGGGAGACGGGAAGCAAAGCCTCTGAGGACGCCGGCAGCGGGACAGCCACGGTGCGTCTGGGCTGTCCGCTGCCCGCGTGCTTCCCGTCTCCCTGGTCTGGAAAGTGAGGTCTAATACCACCTTTCAGGAGGTGCATAGTATCTTACAGGACTGGGTGCTCAGACAGGGCTGGATTAAGACATGTTGAAGCCCTAAGCTATGTCAAATTTAAGAGGCCCCATAGCATTACCCCAAAAATGTGTATTTTTCTAACAGAAAGGACAATGAAAATAGAAGTAAAGTTTTATATTTACATATATACCAGTATGTAGGTGAGGATGCAACTAAAAACTAGTAATTTCCTTTTGGATTTAGAGGCCCCAAATTGTAGCTTAATGAGCTTGTGCATTAGTTTGGCATTGCTCAGAGTAAGACTGTGACAGTCTGTGCTGATGGGAGCCTTCTCTCTTCTTGTGCCCTAGCCTGAATGTCCCTTGACACTGGGCAATGTCTACACTACAAGGTTATTTAAAAATAACTAATTTGAAATAGCATGCCCACATTCATTGGAGCCTGAATCACATTTAAGGCACCCTGGAAGCACTCTGGGAAGGGCAACAGGACAACACTCACTCCCTGTAGCTGCTTCATGAGGCTCTCTGAGGCTTGTGCTTTAAGAGGTTCCCTTCTACAGCCAGATTTTTCACCATTGCCTATCTCTTTGAGGGACAGCAAACTCACACTGCATGCTCTGGTTGCACTTACAGATGACATAGGACTTTTAACATGGAGCCAGACCTGCTGCAAAGCAGTGCCAGGCTCTTAGACCTCCTGCTGCAACTCTTGGCGCTCATAAAGACTGCCCATGTGGTGCTGCAATAGCACGACCACCAGCCTGTAATGGAGGATCTCCTCATCCAGGCCTGGATGTTCCTTATGCACCACATTCACAGAATCATAGAACCATAGATCTATAATTAGATCTGATCTATGATAGATCAGAAGACCATCAAGTCCAACCCCCTGCCCAAGGCAGGACCAATCCCAATTAAATCAACCCAGCCAGGGCTTTGTCAAGCCGAGACTTAAATACCTCTAGGGATGGAGACTTCACTACTTCCCTAGGTAACTCATTCCAGTGCTTCAACACCTTCCTAGTGAAATAGTTTTTCCTAATATCCAACCTGGACCTCTCCCACCACAACTTGAGACCATTGTTTCTTGTTCTGCCATCTGTCACTACTGTGAACAGCCTCTCTCCATCCTCTTTGGAACCTCCCTTAAGGAAGTTGAAGGCTGCTATCAAAACCCCCCTTACTCTTCTCTTCTGCAGACTAAATAGACCCAACTCCCTCAGCCTCTCTTCATAGGTCATGCACGCCAGCCCCCTAATAATTTTGGTCGCCCTCCGCCGGACACTCTCCAATGTGTCCACATCCATCCTGTAATTGGGGGCCCAGAAGTGGACACAATACTCCAGATGTGGCCTCACCAGAGCCA
Source organism: Pelodiscus sinensis (assembly GCF_052426305.1). Lineage (NCBI taxonomy): Eukaryota > Metazoa > Chordata > Testudines > Trionychidae > Pelodiscus > Pelodiscus sinensis. The sequence goes on from NC_143053.1 coordinate 150,503,591, forward strand.
AATAAAGAGGAATAATAATTAATCTCTGGATCTACTGGCAATGCTCCTCTTAATGCAACCTAATATGCCATTAGCCTTCTTGACTACAAGGGCACACTGTTGACTCATATCCAGATTCTCATCCACTGTAATCCCCAGGTCCTTTTCTGCAGAACTGCTACTTAGCCATTCAGTCCCCAGCCTGTAACAATGCTTGGGATTCTTCTGTCCCAAGTGCAGGACTCTACACTTGTCCTTGTTGAACCTCATCAGATTTCTTGTGGCCCAATCCTCCAATATGTCTAAGTCATTCTGGACTCTATCCCGGCCCTCCAGTGTGTCTACCTTTCCCCCTAGCTTAGTGTCATCTGTGAACTTGCTGAGTCCACCACTTCTTATGTACTGGGAATCTCCTAGAGAAATTCTGCCTGCCCAAAGTATAAGTATCTCTTGGAGGTCCCTACAGCGGGTCAGATCTGTTCATCCTCAACATGGACTAGAGCATACAAAGCATGTTTTTATCTCAGTACCTATACCTAGAGCCCTGCAAATCTCCGCTTTGTATTTCCAGGTATTGGTAACCACATCTGCAGATATAGATGCGGATATTTGCAAATCATCTTTGCAGATGTGGATACAAATTTTGTGTTTGCACATGGTTCCACCTATATCATAATATCTGAACATCCCCTTAAGTCTCTGCTACCTAGGGACTATGAGGAAATATTTAAGACATTAACTACTCGTTAACTTCTAAGACTCAATACGAGCTTCATTGAATTGTCCTATATGAGATTTTAACATGCAGTTCAAACTTCTAGGGGTTTCAGAATGATTTCTTGGGCCACCTTCTGAACAGGAACACAAGGATTCTGTGACATTACCAGCTAGTTAGGAGATCAGATCTAGTTGAAAAAGTTAGCATGTCTGATCCCATCACCACCCCTCAGAGTTAAGAGATTTTGTTTTCTCATAAATGTTTTGACAACCACCAGCATCCCCCAAATATTTGGTTTTTGAAACAGACTTTTTTTTGCTTTTTTAAAATTTCTGTCTTCCCTCCTCCACCTTTCCTTTCCCTTTCTTTCTGGTTTCTATTTTATCATTAGGAAAAAGTGAGAGGGGGAGAGGAGAAAGAGGGTGAAACCCCTTGAGAAACTAAAAACTTGACATGTATTTACATTAAAAAAATTCTGCAAAAATTTATCCCCCAAAAAAGTTTTGAATAAAAAAATTGAACCAGCTGTATGAAAGATTATATATATATATAGTGTGTCAGTTTTGCGCTGCTCCTTGGTGTGAAACTAAAAAGCAATGGTGAAAAACAGATGAGAAGCACATAGTCATGGTGGTATGAAATTAACTTTCTGTATTTGATTCTTTACAGAAATAATTCAATTAGGCCAATCGGAGAGTTCAGCAGACATAGAATATTGTCATCTTTTTGCAGATGGAGGTGGAGGGGGAGAATTTGCAATGGGTCAAGTTCCCCTTAAAGTGGGAGAAAGTCACACACAGTCAGAGGATTTTTCTCTTGGTTTATTTTATTCGTCATTTTTTACCAAACAGTGTTAGCAATAACAATAGCAAAAAATGCACTTCCATTTGCAGAACCTCCAGCCAAGATACTGCTGTGACCAGCCCTGGAGCTAGAAAAAAAGCACTTTTTTTCTAACCATTTGGTCTTCTCTATGTTGGGCCAATTTTCCTTCAAATTTAAGCAGTGTAGGGCCAGAAGTCAACATCATTTTTAATTAATTACATTTACCCTCCTGACATTAAAAATAGATTTTGTTTGCAATTCATTTTATCCTGGTGCCAGTCCTTCACCTGTTGCTTTTGGTTCTTTGGGCTTTTTAAAGTGAAAAATTATAATGCCAAGTGGCAGTGGCAGAGGGCAGGTTCTTCTCTGCCAGCCAGGAGCCTCTTGCCTGTACTCTGATACTGGGATTATTTGGTCTGAGCTCATCTATGTCCTCTCTGCTTTCTCTTACCAAAATCAGTCATTTTATGTGAAGTTAAAGAGACTGTCTATATAAAACCACACACTATAATGTTCCACTAGTTAATATTGCCAAGGAAATTCCACAGATTCCTATCAACTCTGGTTCTGTGTAGCTAGAAATACTAGTTCTCTTGGCATGGAGATGTAACTGTGGGAGCCAACACAGTCTGAACTGGGAAATGGGAGCTTGCCTGAGTTTTTGTCCTAGCTAAAATATAGGCTTGCAGTGTGCCTTCAGGCAAACCACTTCATCTCTCTTACTTCCTCCATCTGAAAAAATGGGAATAACAATACTTGCCTGCACACTTTGATGATTAGTTAAGGTATAATAGTACTACATTTTAAATATGGAAAACTTTATACAAGTATGACGACCGAGTCTCTTGCTTGCAGTCAAAAAGATGAAAGATTTTATTTAAACAGGTAGGCATATTCTGGCTGTCCCAGCTACATAGATGTATCATGTTGTCAACAGATTTTGACTTGGTAGGCAAATAAATCATTTGTAAATGTTCCTACCTCTTCTTTTCATTTGGGTTAGCATAAGCTGTCTGCTCTTCTCCCCCCCCCCCCCCCCCATCTCCTTTTCCTGCATGTTTGAACTACAAATTACAGCTGATTTGAAATGTAATCCTCAAACAAAGGACTTGCCTTACCAACCAAAACACACATTTAGAAAACAGAACTAGAACACCACTATCAAATACAATATAGATTTGTTAAAGCTAAAAATAAAACCCAACCTACGATAAAAATGTTTTTAACTCAACTCTTCTCAGGAAATGTATTAGTACCTTAAAAATTACAGATGGGAAAAGATTAAGGCCCACATTTTCAGAAACATTTGTACGGGGGCTGTTGGCCCTTTACTGGGTTTTCTTGATTGTCTTCTCCCCAGTACCAAGAAAGAGGAAAAAGGCCAAACAGGAGTTAGGTGCCCGGGACTAATAGATATACTGGAAGAACTCTTACCACAGGACCAGTGGGGAGTGGCCCATAATCCAAGTCAACCTGATTGCCAGTGCAGGCATGTCAATAAGGAAGTTAAGAGCCAAAGGCCTGTTCTCTGTCTGAGCTGGGACTGCGTGGGCAGAGAAAGGCATGAGAGGGAGAGCGCAGCAGGCCAGGGCAGTCAGAACAGTGGGGATCAGCCACCCAGACAGTCAGAACCTTAATGGAAAGCCAAGGGACCAGAACTGGCATAGTGGAAGGTCTGCCCTGCTGCTAGCAAACTCGAGTCCAACACAGCGAGCAGCTAGGAAGGAGGAGATGGGAGAGGCAGAGAGCCTAATGGAAGAGATTTTGCCAGACAAGAGGGCCTTGAAAGTTGTACTGGGGTGTCGGGGAGAACACAAGCCCAACAGAAGGCTGATACTGGGTAGATGAATCCCACCACCTAAAGCCTAAAGATCTGTAAACTGCCACCAGAGGAGGTCCCCTCCTCAGGGTATCACTACAGCACATCCCAGTCCAGGGAAGGATGCCTGGGCCATGTAACGAATAAGATGTGAATTTTTTTTGAGTTCCAAAAACTATTGTTTATGGTCTCCCTGTGTCCATAGTGTATGGTTCCCTGATCCTATCTTGTCCATCCCTTCCCCCCCTTTTTAAAAAACAGTTCCTGTTTAATAAAATGAGATATAAAGTCAATGTCTGGGTCAGGGACCTGGGCACTGAGGAGGGGGTACTCCAGTGTGGAGACACTTTAGCCTGCAGCCTGAATGACCCGCAGTGAAACTGTGGGTTAAGCCCCCAAAAAGGGCCCGGGGCCCCACTTTAGCATGTCAATGAGGAGTCTGCTACATAGAGAGATAGAGAGAAGCAGACATCCCAGTAAAGGAAGCTGGATCAGGGACCAGATGATTCCACCGGGTGATATTGAAGCCAGGAAAATTCCCTACACTAGTAGAACTGTTCCTCCACTTACACAGTTCAACTAATTTGAGAGGTCTCTGTTTAGCAGTGCTATACTTGAGACCCCTTAGTTGTCAATGGTTACTTGAAAAATCTGAGCCTATTTTTACTATTTTATAGTATCCATAAAAATTCTAGATGCCTCACAGTGCCACGATCCCTGCCTTGGAGAGTTTACAATATAAATGTCATCCATGACAGAGACAGGATGTCTTGAACACTGAAATGAAGATGGAGGAGAAAAGCCATAAGATCACACACTTATTCAGCAGAGGTTGAACAAATTACTTTTTCTGTTCTGTCAGTTCAAGATGTCTGCCATAGAACATCAATTCCCTGGGAGAGTGTTCAAATGCATGATCTCACCATTAGGAAATCCCCCTACATGCCCTGAGATTGGAACAGCATACAAACTGGATTGCCTAGCAACAGCCGGGAAACGTGAGCTACAGCCAAGGGAAACAGCAGTAGCATGGTGCCAGAGTGGTGGTTTCCTTCAGAGAAAGCTACCTTAGGTGGGGACAGAAGAAAACTCCTTTCATGGAGGATTTCTTTGTGGGGAGGAAGAAAAAGAAACCTTTTAAAAATCCGGGGTTCAGAAACTAAGGCGCCCTCCATTTATAGCCGGGGAGGGCAATAATTTTTGTAAGGGAGGGGGCACTTCATGAATTTTGATAGGTGGTTGTGGGCTGGCTCCACCCCCAGAAGAGGCGGGGCCTCTAGTGGAAAGGGGCAGTTCCCTCTAGGCATGTGCTCCTGGTAGGGGAAGGAGACTTCATGCTCTCCCCCACCCCCAGGCCAATTGGGGCCTGGGGCAGGGGCAGTGCTCGAAGTAATTCATTGTTGAAAATGGCTGGTGGCTCCCTCTAGGTGCTGCGTGCCCCTGGCAGGGGGAGGGAGCTGCCAGCCGCTTTGAACAGTGAATGACTTTGTGCACTCCCCCACCTCAGGGCTTGATTGGTCTGGGGATGGGGGAGTGGCAGAGTGAGCCAGATCAAACAGCTTGGCGGGCTGGATTTGGCCAGCGGTCCATATCTTGCCCACTTCTGATTTATAGCCTCTAGCTTCTCCAAGGCTGCTTGGGTTATGAAAGGAGATGGCCATTCATTATACAGAAAGCCAGCTGGCTCAGCAAATGAAGAAAGCAGCCTTATCAGAAAGCTTCAATCCTGCAGGATTTGAATTCCACAGGACTGAAGCTCTCATGTTGTGACTCTTCGGGGTTCTGCAGGAGCGTATCTTTGGTCAAAGAATCCCTGGGACACATAACATGTTTATGAAACCAGGAGTTTTGGCTAGCCAGACTTTGTTCAGTAAACTGGGATGTACCATATTGATTTTACAGTATGAATAATTTAGCCCAGTAACTAAAATCTAGTTCTTTTAATCTGTTCTCATGAGCCTCTCTTTCCCAGTCCTTGAATTTTTGTATAACTTCTCCGAATTCTCTCCAATTTGTCAATAATCTTCGCATCCTTTCACTGTTGCCTTGTCATGCTGTATAGAGAAGGACTGTGGTTTCCCTGCTCTGTGACAAGATGTTCTCCGTATGCAGGCTGAATTCACAGTGGTGTATCTCTTTTTGCTGCAACTCACATTTCATGCTCATGTTCGATTGGCTGTCTAGTTATCCCTGCCTGGCCTACAAAAAGGAGAAGGCAAGAGAACAGCAGCTCCTGATGCCTCACAGCAGAGCCCACGTGGGGAAAGTGACCTGAATTCAAGGAGCTCTGGTGTGTGTGTGCACGCGCATGCACACGAGAACAGAAGAGGCCCTACACGAGCTGCCAGAAACTGGCGTCCTAGGCAAAACACGCGATTGGCACCTTCGCCTCCAAAGCACTCAACAGCCATTTATTTTGGCGCACTAGGCGACCGCTTAGTTCGCCTGTATTGACGGGCCGCCACTGTGTGGGAGGAAACAGCCAACAAAATCCAAAACTGGCCAATACACCAGCTACATGCCGCTCCCACTGAAAGGGAACCATCACACTCTCTCATCCTTTACATTTCTCATATAAACTACCAGGGCTTGAATTAATTTTTTGTATGAAATTGGGGCAAATCTTGAAACTGTTTAACACATTTTAAAATAAAAAATATGAAAAACTTGAATACGGTGCCATTATTTGAACTAGTCCTGCTAGTCCTTCCCCCCCAGGCGGAGAGGCATAGAGGCTAGGATCTGGACCCACCGTGCCCCGAAAAGATCAAGTCAACCCTCCATATCAGACCAGACCTACATCCCTCCACAGACTGAACTGAACCAGATCCCCATGGCTCAATGGATACCCCAAGGAGTCCAAGTCATAAGTCTCAGCCATGAACAGTGAAGGGCACAAAACTTATGGGGGTACAGATAACATTATGGTATGGAGACAGCTGCAAAACTGGTAAGTAGACCCCAGGCTCCCTGTCACCCCTGTGCAACTTGTTTTGGCCCCATCATGCACTGCCTAAACTTCCCAAAAGACAATGTGCTGGATGGACAGTTGCACTATGGGATACTTACCCATGCTGCTCTGCACCCAGCATAGATATAAACATGCTGCTGAATATACCCACATCGATGCAAGGAGCCAAGTCTGCACAGGTACAAGTAATATACTGGCTGCAGCAGTTATATGCCAATGTAACCTGAGTAGCCATAAGTTTGTAGCATAGACATGGCCTAAGATACCTCTCCTTAAATTCAGTCTAAGGCGGTTTATAATTAAGCTTTGTTTACTGTCCTTCAGCTAGATTTGAGTACACAGACCAGTATTCAGCCTATTAATCACTTTAAAGTGACTGTGGAATAGATATTGGGCCATGAGCCCTTGTGGTGAGGATCAAGTTAATGGGTTTGCTAGCGTCTTTTCAATCAGTTGTGCTATGCAAAATAACCAAGATGTCCCTCAGAGTATTAAGTAAACATTGCAGCTGCCGCACTAGGGAAAGATTCTGACAAACACAAATCCATAGGGAGCCATTTGAAGGGCAACAAATTGCACAGCATCCTCTCGCATTTGGGGTGCAGTACCTCAACCCAGGCATACACATAAATAGAATAGGCCCATAATCACAAATTTCTTTCTTGGCTGTAAATATTGGGGTACATCTACGCTTCAGTGGTTTTCAGGATCCAGAGTTTATGCTGATTTAGAAGGTCTTTAATTAAAAGAACAGAAGGCTGTCATCCTGTCTCCTTTAATCAGCTTGGTATCCATCAGCTACATCTGGCACAAACCAATTATCCCTGTGGCAACCACAGCTCGACACAGACCACTGTCTTTAGCATGGTATGCTTCCAATTAGACTTTTTAAAAAATATGATCCATGTTTACACCATGAACATCACCCTCCCCATAATGAAGGACTCTTGGAATTCTGCTGCTATTGAAATAAGCAGTGGGACACACAACACCGCATATTGCTATCGCCTTTGAAGCCTGCACCACTGCAACAGAACTATTCCAACAACAGATGCACTGGGCAGTTGTGCTGAATTGTGAGAGATTGCATTCCTCATGCTCCAGAATTTGGAAATTTGTCACATTTAAACTGAGTTACCCAACATGCCAAACTCTCTACAGTTACTGTGATTTCCTGTGACCTCAGTATGGCAAGCTCGGTGATGGATACTCTAGGATAAGCCTATGAAAAGCTGCAGCCTTATTGTTCTGTGGTAGGAACAGGATGCAAGTCAAAACTGTATGGATTAATAATTTTTAGTGTGTTGATCACTGTATTAAAATGGTGTAAAAAAACTGTCATGTTTGGGTAGAGGAAAGTAATACCAGAAGGCATTAAAGCCATTAGAATTAGCACTCTGGTCATCAGAGGGAATGATATCAAAGTCTAGTCCAGGGCTGGGCAATAAGCAGCCTAAAGACCGAATGCAATTCACTAAGGTTAGCCTTGGCCAGATGCTTTATTTACCTGAGCACATGCAGGTACAGTGGCTCACAGCTCCCATTGGCCACAGTTCACTGTTTCCAGCCAATGGGAGTTGAGAGAAGCCATGGCCTGCCTTGTACCAGTACCTGCAGCTTCCATTGACTGGGAATGGTGAACTATGGCCAATGGCAGCTGTGAGAAGCTGTACCTGTGGAGCAGGCAAATAAAGCATTTGGTGGCCCAAACCACATGCAGCCAATGGACCACTTATTGGTCATCCCTGGTTTCCTCAATAGCAGATACACTACATGGTTTCCTATCTCCATGGGAGTTCATCCTGGCTGGGTTCCACCAACATTTTTGTTCAGTATTAGCACTGACTGATCAATGGATAAACTTGAGGAAACAGCTATTGAAGGTGTTCAGCTAAACACCATTACGCTTTGAGATCTCCTATCATCTCAAATATGCTAATGACATTTTCTTGTTGGCTCAGTTTAGTGAATTACTGCAGCTGATGATTGGCAAGGAGCAGCGTGTAGTGGGTTGGTTATTAATATGGATAAGACTAAGTGCCTGGCCATTACTGTCAAGCAGATACCAGTTCCAGATTGCAACCAACTCAATGTTAACACATCTGGACAGTACAATTACAGTAACCACCTGCTCATAGACAGTGCTGGAGGATACTCCAAAAATGTGGATGCTCATATAGCAACAGTACTTCACAGTCTCTGTGAGGATGGCATGACATCAAGCTTTCTATGAAGCTGAGGATCTACAGAATCACTGTAAGAAAAAAAAACCTGTTCAATTCCCATCATCTTCCTCAGCTTCTCCATTCAAGTGGCAGGACTAGATTAGAAATTAGGATATTCGAAGCCAATCCCAGCAATTGCCTCCATCACCACTGGCTTTGTTGGGAAAGCTTTCTTGGTATGGACATGTCATTTGGAAGGAAGATCAATGAATTCTGAAGCATGTTTACCAAGGAATGTGGTAAACAATTATGTAGTTGCCAAAGCTTCAGTGGCACCATAAGATTACCAGTGATGGACACAGACTGAATATCCAGCCCAAGCACCCTCAGGATTTAGCCTGAGATCAATCTGGATGGCATTTGATCTTCAAGGAGGCTAGATCACACTGGGAGTTGCTGAATTAGAGAGCACATAGGGCATATTTCAGCACACAGGCAGTTTTTTAGTTTTCCCTATGTGCCTATTCTGCTCTCCTTATCATTCACCAAGGACCTGATGCAAAGCCAATTGACTTCGATTGGCTTTGGATCAGGCCCACAATTTACTGGAGTAATATATAAGTAAACAAAGGACTGCTTAACTTACATAAAAAAGACATTACTTATTTTCCCCCATGAATTCCATAATGAAGCTAATACAAACATAAAGCATACAGACAAATGTGCTCAGAAAACAAAAGCACAAAGCAGTCACATTTTTGTTTGCAAATCCTCCGCTGAAGTGCTCATCATAAAATTCTGGGCCCAAATTTGTTCCCGTGGAATTCAATGGGAGTTTTAAAATTGAGGACAATGGGGCAAGAGCAAACCCTCTGTGATTATTTCCTCAGTATCTCAGCAAGCTACTTCTCATATTCTCTCAGACTACAAGCATTTCTTGCTCACTGTTATGATCCTGTTTAGTAGAGTTCTGGGAAGATTAAGAATAGACTGAGACAGTCAAATACATATTTTTTACAATCTTATCAAATGAGAATATAATGTAGCCTTTCAGGGAATCACCTGGAAATCGATTAGTTATGTTAGCAAAGTCATGGGAAAATTCCTCAATAACCTTTCAGAAAACAAATGAATCAAACCCCACAAGTAAATAGATAACCTCCATTCAAATAGACAAAGAAAAAATAACCCTAATTTAACTCACTCTCTGAAATATAATCCCCCCCCCCCAAAAAAAAACCCACCTAAATAATCCTTCTAAGTAGGCTCTTCTAGCAGAATTACAAGCAGAATTATAAAGACTATGGATATACTCCAAAATTAAATTGGAATGGGAGTCCCAGTGATTTAAGCACTTATTAGGCTGAGCTCCTAAAAGATACTACAGGCTGAACCCCTCTCAACTGGGACACTCTGGTCTGATACCAGAGAGCCCCAGGTGCACAGGTTGCTAGGGGGGCTTGGCAGAGTTGTTCTGCTGGGCTGGCAGCCCACAGGGAGCCCAGCCAGCAGCTCAGCAGCTGCAGGGCCCAAGTCCAGGAGCGGAGCCCTGGCCAGCAGTAGGGAGCCCCAGCAGATGCCCAGGAGTGAAGCCCCACTGGTGAGCTGGCACCAGAGCCTCACTGGGGGTAAGCAGCCCTCAGGGCCGGTGGGCAGGGTTGAAGTCCCACCAGTGCGCTGGGGACAGCGGAGCCTAGCAGGCAGGCCAGAGGGAGCATGCTGGTCATAGTTGGTGGGCCAAGAGGGGAGCCCTGACCTCCCCTGGTTCAGCAAACTCCCGTGGACTCGAGGTTGCTGGACCAGGGAGCTCCAACCTGTAGGCATTGGCCTACGCTGAAAGTCAGTTGGACTTTGGCTCCAAAACACAAAGTCGTTTTTGAAAATGGCCCAAGCATCAAAGGTATTTAGATTCCTAATTTAAACTGATTTCAGTGGAAATCAGGAGCCAAATATCTTTGATAATCTGGGAACCTAAGATCTTTAACTACACAGGCACTTTTCAAAATCTGACCCATTGGTACTAAAAGAAGGACACGTTTGTTTAACCAAGGAATTTAATGAAAAAAGAAAAAGTTATGACAATGTCTTGCATTGCAATACTTATTAGATTTTTAATTTTAGATATTTTTTGAGTTTTAGGGACTTCTGCAATACAGTGAGCCCTCGCTACTTCGCGGTTCGACCATCGCGGATTCACGACTTCGCGGACTTTTTTCATTACATTATGTATATACGTGAATCCGCGATGGTCGAACCGCGAAGTAGCGAGGGCTCGCTGTATAAATGTTAAATATGGTGTCCCTACTTCGCGGATTTTCAACTATCGCGGTCGGGTTTGGAACCTATCTACCGCGATAAACGAGGGTTCACTGTATAGCAATGTAACTTCACACAATATGTTTTACTCCAAGCAAGTCTATTATTTTTTCAGCTTTGTATTTCAACACTAAAATTCCAAAGATGGGGGATGTCCAAACTAGCGGTTTGGCATTCTTTTTATTTGCAGAAACTCAGGGTATATGTCCAGTTCTGAACCTTGAAAATTAGTTAACAGTAACTTCAACATACTAAATACAGTTTAGCTAGGAGAATGGAAGAACTCTTATCAGATCCAGAATATGTGCCAAGAATCTTCATTGTCTGATGAGCACAGACTCCCACTCAATTAAAATGACATTTTTAAAGTTAAAATTTCCTTTGAAGAGCAATGGTTTAAACTACAAAGGGAAAAGTTTTGGGACACTCAGATTATCACAATATTGCTAGAAGTTTTGCAAGACCGTAGACACAAGGTTTTATATGTACCGCCCTATCAATTTAGCAACTGTCATTTTGGCCACTCTCATATTCTTCCTATTAATTTAGTAAAAACACACTGAAAAATTACAAGATAGAGCTAAATCAACACATATCCCTAGTTACTAATACAAGTGCCATAAGTACACATTTTCATGCAAATTCTGGTTATTTTTGCGTGTGCGTGGCTTCTTCAACAGAAATATTAGAAAGAACGTTATTCCCACCCTTCAGTTACAATAAATATTTAACCATGAATTCAGGCACCTGTCAGAATGATTTAATTATGTGTTTTCTGATGGGTTAAAATGTGAGCTAAAACAGGGCAGATAAAGTCTCAATGTTTTGAATTAGCGGCATGATCATCCAGATTGCCAACAAATTCCATTGCTGTACATTACTGATTTAAGGCAAAATTAGGTCTTCTAGGAGGTAGTGCCAACTTGGGAGATGTGGCTGAGGCACGTTATCTGAACATAAAGCCTCTGCTGGGGCTAGTAGGAGCAGGCTGACAAGCACACTGAAAAAGGAGCCCCTGCTGCACCTTCGAAAATATTTAACAAGTCTCCCCAGCACAGCTCTTCTTGCATAAAAGATGGAAGGATCTACCCAGACATGCCCCTTCTGTGACATCCATGGCTACACCAGCATGCCACCCAATTATGACTTCACTTGAAAGGACATGCTGAGCGTTCCTAGCACTTCTGTGGAAAGCCAGCTATGATTCGTCTGGCAGAGTGATGAAGAATAGTTGACGGCATGATACAGTCACGGATACCTGCAAGTAAATACTAACACAGATGAAGAATAGATCAGATATTTAAAAATCAAACATTCGCATTACTGTGCGCGGTCCAATTTGGCTTGAAATCATTGCCATGATTTGGAATCTGATCAAGTATACTTCATATGCTCAACATAGCTAATTTAGAAAGAAGAGTTGAGTCCAGACAAGACAATTAGAATGACTGGGATTTTCATCTCCCCATTGTAGTGTAGCAACATGTGGGTTCCTGATGCCTAATTGTGGCTTGGTGAACTCATCCTCTGAAATACCCTTTTTCTGGCACTTGGACAGAGATCACATTTCTCCCTTTCCCAGCTCCCCTCCCCATGGAGACCTGGCAGCTGAAGAAAACTCTGTATCCAGAGAACAGATATAAAATACTAATATTATATCCAATATAAACTGAATTTTGGACATCAGAACCATTTTGGTTCTGGCTTTCATAACAGTGGTGTTAGATATCTATAGCTTTCATGGGGAAAAAGTTCTTCACAATACAAAGAAAAAATTAAATTTCATAGAAAGCTACCTCGACACAGAAAATAGTAAAATTTTCCTATACATGTCTACCATGCTATTGATTTATGTTAGAAATACCTGACCCAAAATCTCAGCAATACAGTGGAGGAAAATTGTACAAAAGGAACCCAAATTCCACTGGGCATGCTCCCCAAAAAGGGCTCCCTGTGCACAAATACACATCCTGCTGTTCTAACAAGAGAGAAATTCCAACAATTCACACACATTTCTACAATTTATTGGAAAAACTATTTTTACAACAAATCCAAGAAGAGAAACAATTTTCATACGGGCTTTAAAGAAAAATCCGATGTCACGTGTATATTGATAAACGTGACTTCTGAAAATAGGGGATAAAACAGTTTAGGGTTGAGGTTTGAATCTACTTCCTTCTTTAGGACAAACTATCTCCTCCCGCTAATGATGATGGGTAGTATTACAGTAGTATGAAGAAGTCCCAACTGACATTGAGGGCCTGTTGTGTTAGGAACTCTCCATATACTTAGTAAGAGACAGTCTGTTTACAACCCAATTAGCCAATCCAAAGAAAGGAAGAATTATTATTGCCACTTTACAGCTGGAAAACTAAGACAAAGAAAGAACAAGTGACTTTCCTGAGATGACACAGGAAATCTGGCAGAGCCAGGAACTGAATCCAGGGCTTCCTGACTCACAATCCAGCATCTTAAACATAAGCTCATGCCTTCCTCAAAGGTAAGCAACCTGAAAGCTTAAAATATGTCACCAGGCTCATTCTGAAGTGAATAAGCCACTGTATAAACAAAATAATAGTTTCATAATTAAACAATATTGATTTACTAAAATTATTAAAAATATGTTGATACACTGGGGTATTTTTCCCTCTTCATTCACAGGAATGTATGTACAAAGCTCCCATTAGTGTTATGAGACAAGCCTATATTCTAAAATATTAATGTTATTATTTGTCACTATAGAGGCAGATAGACACACACACGTAGAATCTCTTTCAGAACCACATGTTGAACATTAGTGAAACATATTGATTTAAACAATAATTTGGTGTTAGCGCTTTTATAATCATCAAGTATTGAATTATTTCCCAGAAAAGCTTTGAAGTAGTGCTTTTAAATTCTGCTTCTTGGCTGCTGTCAGGGAGCTGTGGAATATAGTATTTGCATAACCCTTGTATGGCTGCTGGTAGACTTCATGTTTGTTATTGTATTAGTTCTAGAAGCAGACAGTGGCAATAATGTAAAGATTTGTCGAAGCATGGCTTTACTGTTTTGGTTTCAAATTTACATTACAAATGCCTCTTACAAGATTCAGTTAATCTCAGTTTGGCCTGCTGCCTGGGAAATTTTCTTTCTGATGTTACTATAGTTCTTTAAGATTTCTCTTTTTATTTGTTGAAGTGTTTAGAACTATTTCTCTGTTCATTGCAGTTCAGATTTCTTTGTTAAGTACACAGGTAAGAATAAGCCTTTCACTTGTTTCATGCAAAAATCCCTTTCATTTTGCTAAGGACCAAAAAGCTGTTTCTAAAACGTTAGCCTGCTGATGAGGAGAAAGAAGGACTGAGAGGTTTTTGTAGTAATGCCTAAAGAAATAAGAGAAACATGATACAGCTTTTAAAATGCGAGAGCTTCATTCTCCCTACCATGTTTGATAAAAAATGAACCACACAGTGAATACTCTAGTTTCATGTTACTGCTGTCAAACCTTCAGAAAGAGGGTATCGTGGGAATTGAATCACAAGTAGAGGAAATTTTTTCCTCATTTGACAGTTATTGCTTATTAATTTCACCATAGATTTTAAAAAGGCACAATACTCTGTTTCGACAGAAATTCAATAAAATGAGTTTTCTCTTTTGGTTGACTATATTGAAGAGCATCTATACTGTATAACAAAAATTACCAGAAAGAAAACATCTGTATATAATTATATTAAGAAAAAGCTAACTTACCCAACAGATACACCCTGTTTATTCTCAAAATATAGGGTTATATTACCTTTTATGCAAGTGCTCTTCAAGATGCCCGACATATCAGCTTCCATTTAATAACAGATATTTTATTTCCAATATTTCACGTTTTCTTGGTTTTTTTAAAAAAAAATATGGAAGAGAGCTTGAGAGTTCATGAAAAAAAAGAGACTGTTCTGAGAAAGATACAAGCCCTTGTGTTTCAGGGCATAGGACAACCCAAGAGGAGGTTAGAAGAAAATTTCCCTGACCTAAGTGTTTCTTGCACCTTTCTCTGAAGCAGCTGTTTCTCATTACTGTGGGAACCTGGAGATGGGCATAGAAGACTACTGGTGTGCTCATAAGACTGGTATTTCCTATATTTTATATACCTTCAGGAAACCATACTCTTCCCCGAGTGTTTGGGAAGGACTTTTATTTGTATGAATATGCGTTTGTCCATGAATGAGCCTGTTGGCATGCAATTATGGGTGTTTGCCCAAGGCTGACCTTTTCACCTCTCTACATAGTAGCTGTATGTGCTTAGCAGGAGGGTTTTAAAAGCAGCCGCTTTCTCAAATTAAACGAAATAAATACAACTTCCACCTGGGAGTCAGTGGAGGTGGAGAGACTAAATCAGGGGTGCCAATGGTGTGAGGAAGACTGCTTGAGACTTCTTGATGGGAGGGAGGCAGGGTCAGCACTCCATTTAATCATCCACTTGGCCAGGAATTAGTGTGAGTCTGTTACATTGCTGTGTAGCACACAACAGTCTGTGTGCTGGAGGGATTAGACACTACACAGTCTCTTTGTGCAGACACCACCTTAAAGAGATAATCCCTTTGTGTATGACAGTGAGCCTTTGCACATATTACATGCCCAGACCACGGGCCAAGGTATCTGCTACATTAATTGATACTGAGCTGGGTGGAGAGGAAAGTGCACCAAGAAACGACCACCCTAAGGAACCTTGTTACATGTAACACAGAGCCACATGGAAACCCCAGCATCATGAGAGAAAAGGGCTGGTGACATCAAAAGATGGCCCATCAGCCATGAGGGGTATGTGAAGCAATTAAGCAGCTGCCCCTAAGGGGGTGGTGAAGCCCCCGGACAACTGCAGCAGCAGAAAGCTGGATTGAAGTATCATGTCAGTGGTGTCCTGAAATTTTCTACACTTGTTTATCACTTGCCCATTTTCTTCACCCTGTCTCCCCCCTTCCTTGCAAGAGAGGAATTCCCCAGTATTTTCCAGATCAGGGAGTGGAAGCCAAACCGTGTGACTTGAGTGGTTTGCCAAGCCCACAGACCAAATTTCAAATTCTGAATGCTTGAAGGAGTACTTGCTAAAAAACAAACACTCACACAAATCCCTAGACCTCTAGGGAGTTTGTGCATGACCAAACTCGGGGAAATCATGAGTTGTTCAAGAACAAAAAAAGGGGTCTAATTTGCCAGATAAAATGTTGTCAGTGCATACAGAAAATGCCATATGTAGAGTTATATAACATACATTTTTGTAATATTGCATGTAAGCACAGCACAATGAAACACGACATTCAAGAATTACAAAAGGGAGCTAATGTTAAACATTTTCTAGGAGGGGAAGGTAGAGAAAGGTGGTGGAGCACTGGAATGGGTTGCCTAGAGAGGTGATAGAATCTCTATCTTTAGAGGCCCGGCTTGAGAAAGATTTAGTTAGGGTTGGTCCTGCTTTGGGCAGGGAGTTGGGCTAGATGGCCTCCTGAGGTCTCTTCCAACCTTATGATTTTAAGGTTCTATGAAAAAGTCAGCTCGACCCAGCTACTTGGCTCAAGCATGTGAAAAAAAATCAGTCCTGAGTGACATAGTTTAGCTGAGTTAACCCCTGCTCAAACAGCACTAGGTCGACAGGAATAATTCTGTCAGTCTACCATCTCTCAGGGTGGTGGTGAACTACCGCGATGGGAGAACCCTCCCTTTGCTGCAGTGAGTATCTACACTAAAGTGCTACAGTAGGTGAGACACTGAAGTGTTTCTATTGAGGACATAGCCTGAGAATGACACTATAGCAGGGCTGGGTAAGATTCACCCCATGCCAGATCCAGCCCGCTTAACCATTTGAACCAGCTCATGGACTGCATCTGTCTGCTTAATATTTATATCCTGCTGTGTGTGTCACCAGATTTCCAGAAGGTGGCTCAGGCAGCAGGCTCATGACTCTCAGTCGTGTGGATAGTGTGATGCTCAGAGGTGTGGGATGTAGGGAATGGGGGGTGCTGCTGGTGGTGTGTGTGTGGGGGGGGGGAAGAGAGGTTACTCAGATTTTGCACCCAGTTTCTCCACACTCGGGGCTGGCCCTGCTGCCAACCTACTATTAGGTCTGGGTTCCACTGCCCACTGGCCCCAGACCCCACAGCTGCCTGCAGCTGTGACTAGGATTGCCAATGCTTTCAGACCAGATGTACCAGATGCCTTTTGCAACATGTTACCCCAGCCTAGAGTGGTGAGGTGCACAGGGTGAGAGGGAGATGCAGTTCAGCACCCCCACCCTAAAAATAGTTCCAGCACCACTGGAGATGCTGTGCACAGGGGCATAGGTGCCCATTCTTCTCAGCTTTGTTATTAATGGTCTTTGAGCAAGTCACATAACTGAGGTTCAGGGAAGTTTTCTCGTCTGTAAAAAGAGAGTAACTATTTTGTTACAAAGTCTCAGAGGGGTAGCCATGTTAGTCTGCTCATCTGAAGAAGTGGGTTTTGCCCACAAAAGCTCATGATGCTATTTATATGTGTGTACGTGTTAGTCTCTAACTTGGAAGTTATCTTTCATCCAAGGCAGATACAACATTTGAACAGACACCAAACTTCTTGTCTATCAAGCCATCATTCTCCCAACACTATTGTGCAGGTCTGAACCCTGGACAACCTACAGACATCATCTGAAAGTCCTTGACAGGTGCACTAACAACAGTGTTCTGGAAGAGGTAAAGACCACTGGTATTGAGGCAATGATCATCTGTCAGCATCTTTGCTGGTCTGGTCACATTGTTTGGATGCCAGACCATCACCTCTCAAAACAGGCCCTGTTTTCTCTGCTGAAAGAAGGATACCGTCACGTGGGAGGACAATGGAAGCGTTGTAAGGACTTGCTAAAGCAGTGGTCCCCAACCTTTAGAGGCTCCCAGGCACCCGGGAGGTGGGGCCACTCACGCGCCGGGCGCCGGGGCCACTCAGGCGCTGGGCGCCCGGGGGTGGGGTTGCGCGTCTGGGGGCACGCCAGGGGACTGGCATGCCCTTGCACCCGGCGCCGGCGTGTGCCCTAGGGCCGGGGCTGGGGACGCCCGAGCACCGTGTGCCGTGGGCCCCAGGCCGGTGCTGCCGTCTGAGCCACGCGCCTGGGGCCGGCACTGGCACCGCTCGAGCACTGCGTGCCCGAGCGCCCGCATGTGCCCCGGGGCTGAGGCCGCCCGAGTGCCGCGCACCCAGCGGCACCCGGGGGCGGGGCCGGCCCAGGTTGTCAGCAGGCACCCACGAATGCCCCGGCGGGCACCATGGCGCTTGCGGGCACCGCGTCGGGGACCACTGTGCTAAAGGATAACTTGAAGAAGTGCAACATTGATGCTGACACTTGGGAGACACTTGCCCAGGATTGCTCAAAATGGAGAGAATGATCAGTCTCTAAGGTGCTACAGGACTACTTGTTATCTTGTTACAGAGTTCTGTGCATTTTTAAAAGGCTATAAGTGTAAAATATTAAGTTAAAAAGTCTTCATTAGCAAGATCTTGTCCTCCTGTTTTATTCTTGAGAGTCAAAAGGGCAGTATTTGGAAGAATAAAATAAAATATTTTATTAAACACAAAAAGCTTGCTGGCCTAGAGTCTAAACCAGTCCTTGGAACACAGTGACTGCCTCAGTTTAGTCACTCTTTCAAGTCTCCCACTTTTGCAGTGTTTCTTCCCTGAAGTCTGAGTGCAGGGATAGGGGAGAAGTGAGAAGGAGCTTACCATGCTTCATCTAGTGCCTCTGCCCTCCAATCACAAAGCCCCAGCTGATCAAAGTTTCTAAAGATTTTCAAGGACCTCTCTCAGATGCCCTAACTTCAACTCCCTCCAGAAACTGGAAGTCCAAAACAAAAACTGCTTTAGTTTTAATTAAATCAGATTCTAAATCTAGCTTAATCAATATGAGCCATTCTTAAACCATTTAAGAACAGCCACACAATGGCTTGCACTTATTGTAACTAAGTCAATTTGGCTAAATGGATGCAATTGCAGCATGCAGGCAATCCCTTATTATAGGCTGCTCCCCAGACAGCTCAAAAGAAATAGCTCTTTAATTTAACTTTCTTCTTACAACTTTTGGGTTTTAGCAGGTGCCAGATTACCTTCCATCTCCCAGTAACAGAAGAGGAGATTTAAGATGAGATCCTGATAGGTATAATTAAATTTCCTCACCTTTGCTAGTATGAGTCAGATCAACTCCACCTTATTAGCAACTTGACCCTGGAAATCATTGTATAGCTGTGCTACCACCTGGCATTTTAAAGCATTTGCCATTTAATGCTGTTCAGAGCAGATCTATGCCTCACAGGGCTTTAAATGCCACCTACAATAGGGGGACCCAGCATCTCTATTACATTGGTGGAGCTGAATTGTTAGCATGGGAATTTGCTATGAATTTCTCTTAATGCAGGTAAGGCCCAGTTGTGGGGATGTCTCTCTCCCTCAGTTTTTGGCACCAACACACCCAGGGATCAAGCACCAATTTGGAGGGTGAGGTGGGCTATTAAGGTTTGGTATTTAAAGGTCATCAGGTCTTCACTGCCTCCCCACCTAGCAAACAAAATGTCCAGCCTCCTGTCTGAGTCATTTGTCTCCAGGGTGCCATTATCTCCAGCTCATTGGATCAGCAGCTTGAAGTCAATTTCAGAACAAGTAGAGAACAATGCTAAAAGAAAAAAATAAAGACCATAAGGAAAAGATTTCAAGATTTCTGATTTTCATTTCAAGTTCCATAGTGTTTCTGGAGCAGTGTAATGAGATGTGATATCAAGACACGTGAATCCTGTCCACACTATTGTTTTCACTAGAGGACCTGCACCAAGGTGAATTGTGAGTCCAATATTTGCCAGCGTCAATGCTTCTGCAGTACATTTTTTTTACTTTATGGTACTGGGAGCAAAGAAACTGTTTCTGATATTACTGTAAGGCAGGAAAGTTGTTTATCTTTTATTACCAGGAAGCAAGGACACGGTTTTAATATGTGACACCAAAGCCTCTAGTTTTTCAAACCACTACTGGGGTATCTTAGCGTTAGATAAAACCTGAGAGCATTTGGCACCCTGTTATTTAGGGAAGTGGAGCTAGACAAAATATGATCCCACCAGCTGACTGGTCCATACGTGGAATGCGGAATTAGCTTTAGATATTCCAAGAGACCAGCAGGATTCTGTGTTCATAGCGAAAACCAACCTTGAACAGCAAGTGGCAGCTGAGTAGCGACAGTTGTGGGAGCAGACGGTAACACTAATGAAGTTGTGACCTTGCCTGCTGCATTAGCAATTTGCCCAGTACGGCGGATACGAATGACAATCCTGAAGGATTTCAAGTGAACTCTGGGGGGCACATTGCCACTGTCGCGATCCCTCTGTCTGGAGAGATGAGTTTAGATGGTCCTGGGGCTGACGTACAGTTGTGCCCTGGTAATTAGCTGATTGAGAGAATGGCCAGGAAAATCCAGGCAGCACTGGTGGAAAATGGGAATGGTGACTCAGTAGGCAACACTCTGAATTTTTAAATCAATTACTGAATCGGCACCAAAGCCAAGATTACTGATTATTAAAGCCCCGCTGACATTTCTTACAAAAGCTTAGCAAACTAGCAACATTTCACCTCTGAAGTTTTTGTATTTTACCTCCCCCCCCACCCCGTCCCCCCAATTCTAGCAGGTGACTAAGCTACAACATAAGGATCCCTCAAAGTCCAGGGCTTGTTTGATTCAACACATGACAGGGTATTATGGGGTATTGGCAATAAAATTCAGATTCAAATCCTTCCCTAATTATACTGTTTTGCTGTGAACTATGTTTTGTAGCTTTTGCTAGATGAAGTAATTTTCACTTCTCCTTAAAACACGTATGTACTTATCACATCTTTCTAGTGTGGAATGGTTGCCATGTTTCCAGCAATAGGTGATGGCAGTTCAATGACAGGTAATAAATCCAAATATGTGGCTGCTTTGGGCTGACCTAAGCAGTGGAAAGCACTCCAATCCAGAGAGAGCCTCACCAAGCAACGATGATTGTGGTGAAGCCAATCCATACTTTGGAAAGTAATTTGGGATGCAGTGGGGTGAAAAGTTACAGAAACAGGCCTTAGGTAATATTACACTCTGTGAAAAGTTCCCTCTCTATGTACTTGACATAGAGCATTTACAAATACCTTATAGGCGAATCACTCCAGGAATGATCTGAAAGGACAACAATCCATAGCAAATAACTTTAAAACATCCCAAAAAGTATTCATTACACTATGGCCAGGGTTCTACCTTGAACCCACAACACTCAGGAAATTATGAATAAAGGGCAAAGATCTGCCATTGATGCTTCAATAAGGCTCGCTCAGTTCTCCCCATAGTCCCACTGAATCACGTGTGACTATCCAGCATACTATGGGAAGCACAAACTGACTGCTCTTCGCCCTAGTAAGGCCAGGCCTGCCAAAGGGGTGATTGCCTCAGGGCCTGGTGAGTCTACCTGGCTTGGAGCTTCTGCTACTGTGGCAGCTGCTGGAGCCCCAGGCCCTTCAGAATAGCAACCAGCATGCTCCAGAGCTTCGCGCAACAAGGTCCAGCCCGCTCTGAGGGCTGGCTAGTGGAGGCGTTACATCATCCAGACTGTGCTGGGGGCTGGCTGCCCCAGGCCTGTCCCTTCCACACAAGGCCCTGTCCCTTCTGGCCATGAGTAAGGCAAGCAGGATTCGTCTTCACTGCAGAAAAGGTGTATTCTGATCTCCAGTTAGCTAACCTAAGGTAGTGAATACAGGTTAAGATAGCAGCGAAGACACAGCAGCTCAGATTTTAATTCAGGTTAGCAGCTTGAGTTCAGCCCCAGTCTTCTCTGTGGGCTTTAATTCAAGCTGATCGCCCTAATTTAAAAGTCTAGTTGCTGTGGCCAAATTTATACTATAAAAATAATGGAGTGTCCTGTGGTGCCTTAAAGGCTAGCATTTATTTGCGCATGCGCTTTTGAGGGCAAACCCCTCCTTCTCTAAACTTCTACATGTCACAAGAGCTGCAACAGCAGTTAATTCTCCTAACAATGTTGTTGTTCTATCCAGCCATGTACCTGACAAAGTAGGTTTTTGCCCATGAAAGCTTAAGTCAAAATAAATCTGTTCATTTTTAAGGTGCCACAGGATTCCTCATTGTTTTTGCGGATACTTGTCTACACTATAGGCACTACTGCAGCCCAGCTACATCTAAGTGCAGGAATGCTGACAGCTTCTGTAGACCCTTAGGAAAGATGTATGTAGAGGCAGGGCTGGCACTGTACCCCTGGGAGGGGCAGGGCTTTGGGTGGAAGAGGTGGGGTAAGAGGCCACTAGCCCTCTGTGCCGCCTAGACCACAGTGCACCCTCCCAGCCCCTACAGCTGTGTGGAACATGCAGCGTGGCATTCTGGAGGTGATTTAAAGTGCCCAGGGCCCTTTGCTGCTGCTATCAAAGTAGTGGCAGCCAGGAGCCCCAGTCCCCTTTGAAATGCTGGACCACAGGGCAACTGCCCCTTTTGATCCTCCCTTTGTCAACAGGCCTGTCTGAGGGATTGTAGTGCCATACTGTAGATGCTTCCTATAGCAACAGGTTTTCCCCCTCCCCCATCACTGTAGTTAATTCACCTCTATGAGCAGCAATAGCTAGGCCAACAGGTGAATTCTTCTGCTTAGCTGCATCTACATCAGGGCTTGAGCTGGCTTAACTGCAAGGCTCAGTGTATGCATTTTTCCATCCATTAAGCAACATTGCTGGGTTGAACTAAATGTTAGGTGTAGACCAGGCCAGTGTCTTAACTGGTATAGTAACACAAATTACAAACCATCTTTTTCTTTTGCAGTGAAAACACAAGTTCCATTTGTTCTAAGAAACGTAGCAGACTCACTAGATCTTTCCATTTCATACATTATTAGTTCTTTGTGCCTTTATATCTTAAAGTTTTGTAGAAACATACAGGATTCCATGGAGTGATATTATCCCTTGGGTGACTGTATTTTGAGCTTATGAACCCCATGACAAGCATGGAAATATTTTGGGTACAGTCTTCAAGAGCCATCATCATCACTTATTTATCACCTGTGTTGAGCTGGTCCAGGTTATACAATGAATTGTGTATGCAGGAGCATTTGATTTCCTGCAAGACCTTGGTTTGGTTTTAATCACACACTGTACAGCCTGCAAAGTAGACTCAGATTTCATGTCATGTCAGTGAGCGTTGCTTTGTTTTCACTTTTATAGATACTAGGGAAAATACGAGTAAAATATAAAAGCACTCATGCCATGTAAAGATTAATAGGAAAGCTCAGAAAATTCATAAAAGAGACCAGACTAACTCTAGCTATGACTGATTCTCACACTATCAGATGCCCTGTTTCATAAACATTAACATTTACTCTTTCCTAATCCCAACATAGGATCGCCCCTTCTAAAAAGGGGAGGCAGCTTTGAAAACTGAATGGTATGGGCGCCACATGTATTGTCATTCAATGACAAATCTGCTTAGTTTCCAGCTGACTAATCAGGGAAAACCCCACAATCCAAACTTGTGCAAAAACTAATCCCATTGCATGTTGGGAGTTAGCTAGGATCAGTTACAAAAACTCAGGCTTACATGCACAAATGCTGAGCAGCTTGGGCATAGCGGCAATATTTACCATGGGTAAATTACTCCAGTGAGGGGAGAGAGAGGGAAGGCACCAAAAAAACCAGAAACTTCTCAGGAGGCAGGAAGGATGAAATTCACAAGGGAGCTCACTGCTTTTCACTCCTTTCCTCCTGTCACTCCCCCTTATGGCTAGTAAAAAAGCAGGAGGGCCATGATCTTTGGCATGACTGGTGTGGCCTGAGGCTTTCCTGTGGGGCGGGGAGAGATCCTGGTTTATGATTTGTTCGAAAGATCTCTAACAATTTTCCAGTGTCCACTATATCTACTTCATCGTGAGTTGGGCTCCTCTTATTATGCTGGTAAGAAATGTACATGAGCAATCTGCATTCTAAATTAAGGACATTTTCTGGGGGACACTTGTTACTAATTAGTATAACTAAAATAAACTGAGACTGAGAACAGTTTAGCCTGCCTCTCTCTCACATCCATTAACATCTTGAAAATGAAACAGATGAGGAACAAGTCAGGTGCTTTCTAGTCAGTTGATGAAATATAACTGAGCAATAGGACTGTTAACAAATTTGGCCTCATGTGTCTGATGGTGATGATTTTTCAAGTGGAGTTAATTTAATGGGTCTCAACCATTTTTATTGTAAGAATAAAAGGATAATTGTCCTTGTCAAAAGCTATTTGTCTTGGGGTTTCCCTATATTTTGTCACAACAAACAACCTGCCTTAATTACAGAGTCGGATTTACTCAAAGGCTAAATCCCTGTTAAAGCACATACCTACTCTTTAGCGCTCTCTACTGATCTAGTGTGGCACTGCACCCACTCTCTGCCTCATCTTCTCTTTCAGAACTCCACACAGAAGACAGACAAAATTCTCCTGCTGGAGTTCTACTATATTAAATCCAAATCTCTTGCATTGGGCTTTGGAATTGCACAGCCTGTGAAATCAGGGTCCGGATACCCCAAGGAAAGCGTAGATGGTTTTAACCCCCAACATGAGCATTTAAGCCAAGTGACTGCATTTGTATTGATGTTTAAAAGTATATTAAATAAGGTATTTTATGAACGCCTCTAATGTGCTGATCTTGATGTTCATAATGAGTTCCATAGGCAAATTGTTACAGGATGTATGTATTTGTGTATATAAAAACTGTTCATAATCTCTACTACAACATCAGAGTCATCTCATAAAAGGGCTGTGAAGCAAGCAAGCAGAGAGGGACACCTCCAAAGTCATGAAACTAGCTTCAGGTACCCACCAATTCATTGTCCAGAAAGGAAAAGACAACGATAGACCATTAAATTTAATGGGAAGATATTGAGACATCCCGACTATCAAGTTAAGAGGAAATTTTCCCTGTGAATCACCATGCCAGGACAGAGGGGAGAAGTGGGGGGGGAAGGACCTTTTAAAACAGAGGCTTGAAATTGAGTTTTTCAGCTACAGCCTGATGGACTATCTGGGAGGTAGGAGACTCTCTGTAAACACTGGCTTTCCTCACTGGCTAAGGAATGTATTGCTGGGCAATATGTAACTGGAATTAGAAACAGAAAGCTTGAAGTTGTGTTGCTGTTTGTTTTCCGGGTAACTTCCCTTGCTATTTCATTTTTGAATCTGTGGCTTTTCTATTCACTAAGCCTTTTGTTTAGTTTTACCCCAAAGAGGTGTTTGGGGAGCATGTGCACCACAGTGAGTTTTTCCTGGCGGGCTGGTTTCACCCCTGTGGGAGTGATACGCTCAAGGGAGATAGCACTAGTGTCTAGTAAGAACTCTGCAAGGATCTGGGGGGGGGGGGGGGGCAGTCAGAACTGGAAGAGAAGTTGGTGTCACCTTGCATGGAGTGACTAGGCTGGTGAGAACCAAGGTGAGTCATTGTGCTTTTGGGCTGGCTACTGGTTTCAGGGATCTGAGCCATAGCAGTGCAGCATTAATGTACCCAAGGTTACAGGGCAGGCAGTGAGAGAAATATACTGATCTGTGTGATCACAGGATAACAGACAGCCCTCCTCTTTGGGTCATCTTGTTCTCAGTGCTAGAGCTCCTCTCCCTTAGGAAAACTTCTTTCTCCAGGAACACCCCCTGTAACTGACTGAGCACTGGTGGCCTTTTTAAATTGGGGCCAGGTGCTTGTTCTCTAATTAACTGGCATTTTTAATTTAACTAGTCACAGGTAGCCTGGACCTGAACTCTGCTTGAAGAGGCCAGCAACCCTGTGGTGCCTTCTCATTCATGAAGAAGCTAGTAGCTGTATTCTGTTGGTCGAATGCTGGTAGTGGGATAATTTCACCCAGTAACATTCATGTTTCTTTATTCTGAATGATTAAAATTGAGATAATTCGGATATCTTCAAAATTCAGAAGCAGAGTCATGCATACATCCTTCTTTTCATTGGTTAAATTTCTGGTCAAGACTCTGCTTGTTTCACATCACAACGACTGTAGCCTTCTGTTCTCTGGTCAACTGCAACAATGCTCTTTTCTTTCCCCTCAATGGAAAATATTTACTTCCCTTCTAACATCTTTGCACTGACTTCCTCTGTTCTGAATTATGCTCAAAGTTCTTATCTTTAAGGAACTCATTACCTACCTTCTGCTGTCCTTCTGCCCCCCTCTTCTCCTACATCTCGGTGACTCATCCTTCAATGCCTCTCTTCTGACTCCTTTGGCTACTCCACTTAGGGTGCGTCTACACAGCACCATAACTCAAAATAAGATACGCAATTTGAATTATGCAAATTGCATATCTTATTTCCATGCTATTTCGAAATAGCTTATTTTGTCATTTGGTGCTGTCTACACAGTGCCAGATTTTGAAATAAAGCACTATTCTGAAACATCCCTTACTGCTTGTAGAATGGGGTTTGCCGGGACATTGGAATAGCGAGCCCAAATAACAGGCTTGCTGTGAAGATGCAGGATAGCTATTTCAGGATACTCTGGTATCCCAAAATAGTGTTGCAGTGTAGATATTCCCTCCTTTGTGTCATTCCTTATGATTGGGACACCCTGTAAATCAGACACACAAAGATCTTTTCTTGAAAATACATCTGTTCCCTGAAGTGTTCCAGTTACAATAACTGCTAGTCGTTGTGTTTGTTTGGTATTGGTCGCAGAGACCACCACCAGTGCCTCTTTAGACTGAAAGGTCAAAGGTCAGTGTCTGCTTAGAGAGCTACATGAATAACGCTTCTCTAGGCAGAAAGAACAATGGACCATATTTTTCATAAAAAGTTAAGACCATTCTTCACATTGGAAACAATAATTTAGACAATGTTCAAAATCTTCCAGGGGTAGCCAAGTTAGTCTGCACAGGATAAACTTAAAAAACAACAAATAGTCTGGTAGCACTTTATAGACTAACAAAACATGTAGATGGTATCATGAGCTTTTGTGGGCACAACCCACTTCTTCAGATGACCAGAGTGTCCCATATATAAATATATATATATATGTCCCTGTATAAAAGCTGGTATCTTTAAACACAGAGTAGTTAGATAGAGGCATATAACTTCTTCTGTGGTAATATAATTTTACAACCTTTTTAAACCAAAAGTTAGGCTGGTAACACATTTTAATAGAGCACCCCTTTGAGTGTTTTGAAAACGATCTGTAAAAATACATATTTTCCATAAATCTATTATGCATGGGCTTATTTTTACAACCTGCCCCTCCCTTCCCTTTGAACATGCTTGTGACCAAGTATTAGAGATAACATAGCAAAAGAAGAGGTAACGGGTGAATGTGAGGAAGACAGAGGAAGATTTGAAAACAGCTTTCATTTGGTGTTGAAAACAACTGACATAATGCCTTTTCTACAATCAGACTTTAATTCTGTAGCATTTGCTGTAGCTGCAAAATCGCAATGAACAATCTATTTTCTATTTTCATTTATCTTGGTGCCTAACCAGCATTTCCTCCCTATTTCTAAGTAGCTGTTTCGTATTCACCTCATGAATAAGAGTAACACAACCTCCCCTCCTACCCTCGAATGTTGATGCCAAATAACCTGAAGAAATGTGGATCAATGCTCTCTCAAAGTGGCTTATCTGCTTTGGTAATGTCCATATTTCTGTGTTCTCCTTATTACCTTTGCTATTTTTCTTGCTTTTACATAGGACTAGTCTACACTAGATAATTAGATAGACCCAACTGTATTGCTCAGAGCTATAAAAGACCCGGACTCCTGAAAGACATAATTATTGTACCCTAACTACCTAAGTCCCCTAAGAGACAGTACAAGGTTGATGGAAGAATTCTTCCACCAGCCTAGCTGTAGCATTTCCGGTTAAGCATTAGCTATGACATTGGGGAGATGGATTAACTACAGCAATAGGAGAACCCCTTCCAACAGAGTAGGAAATGCCTACCCAGAAGCACTTCAGAAGCACAGCTGTGTGCACTGTCACATTTCAGGAGTAGACTAATCTCTGTGACTCCTCAGATTATTAAAAAAATATATTCCATTTTTTATTCCTTGTATTTGTATGGATTTTTATGCTTCTCTCCCTTCTATACCTTGTCCTTTCTAAACCTACTAGTTTTCAGCACAGTCACTTCTGTAATCACCTATCTCCTGAGTAATATGTAATGGACAAGTATCAACTCAAGATCAGTGCTTTTATCCTGGGAATGTTTATCGTAGCACTATGGGTTTGCTCTTCTTAGATCTTCCCATGCATCGACAATTTGTACAGGGAAAAGGTTAAAACAGGAAGGGACAATATTTCACTATTTTTCAGGCTACTGTAAGTTTCTTCTTTTCTGCCGAAGAAATTCTTTAAACAGCAAGAGCATGCTTAGAAAGAAGAATTTCATATGTTCCTTTGTACACAGCAGCCAAGCAAAAGTGGAAGACAAAATGTCAACAAAAACGTTTTGTCATATTTCATACTGTCATGCCTGCAGGAAAAAGGAATCAAACCTTAAAGAATGTGACTGTTTTCACACTGTGTATGTCAAGTCACTCATGTCCATCTCTGATAGGTAACAAGGTTGTGGGAGGGTTGCATTCTGTTGCCACTGAGCCACATCAGAGAAAGCTAATACTATCAAAATTGAAGAGTGCAGGTGTCAAGGCTGTTCCCCACTCTGGCACTTCAGATGCAGAAGGCGGGAGCCCACAAAAGACTTTAAAATACCCCTCCACTAAAAGCTTCTGTTTAAAATCTCCCCAGGATCAGATTCCCTGCCTTGGATGGTATGCTGCCACCACCCAAGTGCAAAAATTCCTTTGAGCATGCAGAAATCACATTTGAGTACCTACTAACCGTGCATTTTTAAGCACATGCTCATATAACCTCCTGCCTTTTAAGACACATGCATCAAATCATGGTCTTAAAGAAGGTCGTTTTGTATTAACAAAACAACAAAAATACTTGGTTGCTAGGTGTTACAGAGCAACTGAAAAAGAAGGATTAAAAACACAAAGAATTGTGTCTGTGGGATTCAGTTTAAAAGTTGCAGTGCATGGTGGGTGAGGGAGTATCACATGTGCTCAGCACAGAGAAGTCCAACAAATCCAAAGAGAAAGAAAATAAAACTGATTGTGTCTGACTAAACATTCTCTGTTCTACTCACATATCTGTTGTTCCAAGGTTTAGTCCTTCCTTATGCATGGGGATATCGCTGGATATTTCCAGCTTTGTTCCTGGCTCAGTCCATGACTTTCAACCTTGCTCTGGTCACACAAAGACAGCAGCAGGAAAATCACTGCTTCCCATTTAAAAAACTCTCATTCTGTTTTCATTGTCTTTCCTGGCTTTCTGCCAAATCATTTCCTGTTTTGCTAGCATTCCTGGAGACTCTCTAGGACCCACTGTTTGGGTTTAACCCTTACAGACAATTTAGTTAACCAAAAGGCTGGTATGTCCAGAAAACGGCAGTAACCCTCCCATTCATCACAAAAAATCTTTTTAAAGATAATACCTACTGTATTGGATTTTTCATAATAAAAAAATGAGTTAACTGAACTTTACTCATTGCTGTCCATTTTATTCCTTGATATGTACGGAGACTATTTTCAAAACTAGATTACAAATTTGGGCACCCACTTTCAAATTTGGTCCCTACAATCACACATATATACCTAAATATGGGTATTTGGGTTAAAGTACATTTGAATACATAAACATGGGATTTGGACAGCATAGATAAACTTATTTGAAAATGGATTTGACTTTGTGGATTCATTATTGGAGTAAAATGTAATTCAGA
Organism: Pelodiscus sinensis; assembly: GCF_052426305.1. Taxonomy (NCBI): domain Eukaryota; kingdom Metazoa; phylum Chordata; order Testudines; family Trionychidae; genus Pelodiscus; species Pelodiscus sinensis. The sequence continues at coordinate 150,533,191 of NC_143053.1, forward strand.
AGCAAAAGCCTTTACAGATTTAATCAGAGTGTTTTTTTATATCACTTTAGTTGGAGTAAGGCCTTAAGTTAGTATTCCATTTATCTCAAGTGTAATGGAGGATCCATTATTTTCATATCATTTTAGTATTATCTTTATCAGCCTCTCTAGTACTACTTCGCTAATCTCTTTTTTTATTGACACAAAATAAGGTAATGGCACATATGAACTTAGATTTGTCATTCATAAATGTTCCCCTCCCTTCTTCACTCTCTTATTTGTAATAGTCACACACATTGGAGATCATTGATCCATGAGTCTAGCCAGGTGGAGAGTACTTGATAGTAGTAGTATTGTCAGACTGCTGGAACCAAATCTCAGTAAATCAACTGGGATTCATACAATGACAACAAAGCTAGATAAATTGATCCATCCATCCTATGGGGATTGCTTAGTCTCTCCTGGAAGAAAATAATGTGTTTCCAACACCTTTACTGTCAAAGTCACTTTGCTAGGGACCACTAAATGTCCCTTTCAATCTGAAGCTCAGTTTCTAATTAGATTAATTTGTATGTAGATCATGGAGTGGACTGTTTTATCCCCTTTTTTGGGAACACATTAAAAAATTAAAGATCATTTTAGTAGGATGTGCTGTTTTAGTCAATATCTGTCTCTACATTTTCAGAAAGCAGGGAAAACATTGCTGTTCTGGAGTGGAAACCATCTCAGAAACCTAGGATCAGAAATAATAAAGCAATAGAATGTTTTCGTATTCAGTAGCTATGTGCAAGAGGCCTCATCTGGATTACTGTGTCTAGCTGAAGAACAAAGTAAACATGTTGGGGAGTACAGAAAAGAACAACAAAAAATAAGAAGTTTGTAAAACCTGACCTAAGAGCGTGGACAGTGGATATAATACACCATAGAAGGCAATGTCCTTCCTTTACACTGCTATTGAGCTGCTGCTGACCAATGGGCAGCATACCCCCAACCTTCCCCAAGAACCCCACTGCCTCTTCAATTCCATCCCCCAACCTCGAAGGTCCCTGCTGGTCACCGTGTCTCTCCTCCTGGGAAGGGGGGAGTGAGGAATGACATGCAGAGCTGGAAGACCTGTTTCTGAGGCCAAAACCTTGAAGGTGGAAGGTGATGGTACTCGGGGGAGGTTGCCACCTAGGCCAGTGCTAGGGCCAGCCAGACTGTGGTGGCACCGGGGATGGCACAGTGCTTCGAGAGGCTACCTGCTCAGCCAAGAGGCACTGGGGTTGCCCTTGTGCTCAGGGGTTGGGAAACCAGAGGCTCAGTGGTGCTGAGGGGCAGCTTGGCCTCTGTGGGTGGGGTGGGAGGGCCAAGGCTCCTCCAGGTTGAAAGGCCCTGAGGGGTCCCTCTTTTTACAGGGTCAGGCAAAGGTTTTGGGGATCTGGTTGGTGGGGGCCAGGCCATGGGCAGAAAGGGACAGGCAGGTGGGCTTGCCTCCCCAAAGCAGGCCTTCACTCATGCTTATGAGGTAAGGTTGAATGAACTGGGTGTATTTAGTCTAGAGGGGGCATGATAACTGTTCTCTGTATCTACCCAGCGTAGGACAAGAGAACAGTTGTTTACAGCAAGATTTTGGTTAGATATTAGTGGGGAAAAAAAATCATGAAAGTGTTAAGTTCTGGATTAGGCTTCCAAGGGAGATGTGGAATTCCTGTTGCTGGCATTTTTTAAAAAAACAGGTTTTACAACACTTGTCAGAGATAATCAAGGTAAACCCAATCCTGCCTCATTGTAAAGGGAATGGACTTTATGACCACTTGAGGTCCCTTCCAGTCCTACCTTGCTAGGATTCTATAATCCTTTGCCCTTAGCAATGGCAAGAGTCACAAATCACTACCTGCCCAGCTTTTACCAGATAGCAGTTTTCCAGTGTATTTTAAGGAAGGATTGTCATATTTACTTAGAAGAATTCATTTGTGCTCTTCTACACACTCTGTAACTACTACCAACATTCACACTGACAATTTGCTTACGAATGTAATTACCCTAATTTAATTCTTCAAATCATCATTTTTGTTCATCCAATTCCTGTCAAGAATGAGAGAATATTGATATTTGAAGGACACTGAATGCCCATATTATTTAATGTTTACATTGCCATAACATCAGAGAGGCTGGTGTGTTCCTAGTCCAAAAATAAAACATACAGCTGACAGTCACTTATAGTCCCTCTTTTCCTGAAAGCCCCTCATGGAAATTGTCTAAAGCAGAACAATAGAGTAGAAGTAAAAATAAGGCAGCAACTACAAACAACAGTCTCCATGGCCATACAGCCCTGTGGCCAGAGCTCCTACTCTCACCCAGATATTTCTAGCCCTGCTGCGTCCCAGGCAAGTAGCCTTTCATAGTTCTTCTGTTCCCTCTAGAAGGTCAAATTTAATTGACAGCTGCCTTAACCCTTTAGGGTCAGGACTAGGTAGTATCCTCGTAACCTGTCAAACGGACGGGATTCAGTCAGGACAGGGTTCTGTATTAATATCTGTGCCAATACACCAGTTCACCAACCTTCTTGTGTTTGGGTCCTGCTTCATTTTGAAAATATAAAGACCCAATCAATTTGGGAACTTAAAGTCACAATAGGAATGTGTCCAAAGATAAAGATTGCCATTCCAGGTTCACTCTACCAGTGGCCAAAGAGCACGACTGGCTGGTTGTCTTCTCCAGAGAGAAAGGACTTTCATCCTCCCCTGCTCAATGCACAAACTAATAGGTTATGGATTGCATAAGGAATGGGATGGAGAGCAATACCGACAATATTATAGTACCATTATATAAATGAATGAGGTGGCCTCCCCTAGAATACCATGTGCCATATAGGGCGTGCTAGCTCCAAAAGGCTATCCAGAACTTAGCGTGAAGCTTGGAGGAGAGTGATGAGAATGATCGAAGACACCTCTCCCACACAAAAAATAAACTCAAGGGAAGAGAGTTAGAAAAGATTAAGCTTGTTTAACTTGGGCTGTGTCTATTCAACACAATTCTCAGTGAGGAATGGCACTGCTTACAAATTGTGTGCCTCCTTCTCTTCCCCACCCAGTGAGACTGCACTGGTTTTGCTCCATCAGTGACGGCAGATGGAAAAGGAGGAACAGGATTTGGCCCTTCATATTTAAGTCACATGTACAGGAGTAGTTCATTTGTATTTACAATTATACATTTAACTGCACCATACTGTGCATTTTAAAATGCCATTATTCTGAAAATTTCAGCCTCTCTGAATTACTTATGGGCACCAGATTCTCTTGGTTTCTGCTCAGATGGCCGGTAGTAGTCTGCAGTCCTTGCATACATGGTGCTTCCATCGACCTTACTGGGTGTTGTACAACAGGTCTGAGCAAAGCCTAAGCAACGAAGATCTGCTCTGAATGCTTTATTTATATTGTGGCAGCATCTATAGCTATCAGCCCCATGCTCCTTGTAAACACACCTACTGGAACAAGCTGTATCCAGGATCTTTACAATGTAGATTTCTAAGGAGAACTGATGACTCACATAGGGAGTTTAATTGAATTTAGCCCCAGTATGTGTAGAAACTAAAGCAAAACGGGCCCTACTATATAATACAAAGCTGCGAATTCCAGGCTTGCTGTGTTCCTAATGCCACTTGGAATTTAAAGCCAGAAGGGATCCTTAGATTATCTAGTCCGACCTCCTGTATAACACATTTCACTCTCCTGTAGTAAGCCCAATAACTAATGCTGTTGATTGTGATCATTTTAAAATTAGAATCACTTATTTTGAATTACAGGACTATTTAGCACTTTAAAGACTAACCATCTTCTTAGTCTTTAAAGTACTACATAGTCCTGTATTTTGTTTCAACTACACCAGACTAACACGACTACATTTCTATCATTATTTTGAATTAATAATTTATAGCCTTTATATTGCAACTATAGACAAGTTATACACAAAGGAAAGTTAACTGCATGCTTAAGCATGTTAATTCAACTTACAAACTTTCTCCCACAGCTAGTAGCTGAGACAAGGGTAGCCAACAAGCAGACCATGGACCACAAGTGGCCTACCAAATGCTTTTGAATGGGCCCCAACATAATAATAAATAATAAATAATAATAATAATTAATAATGTAAATAAAATTATCATCTTCTCTGAAGTTTGGATCTTCACTGATGCAATATCTGCATTTATCTAAGATGCTTGATGTGGCTATAAAGTGGGGCTAGGCCAGTGGCTAAAAGAGAACCAGACAGGTTGGTACTGAAACTTCCATTGCCTAAGTGTTTATTCTCGGTTTGAGCGCACAAACTCATTACATGCCTGATACAGTACATTCTCTTTGCAGGACCGCCATCCACACAGGCTTCCCAAGCTCCCTCCTTTTTTCTGAGACCCCCAAATGGGACTAAGAACCTGCATATTTAGGAGTGATCCTCTGAGATTTCACCTGCATACTTACGGAGATCTGAAAAGGTGTAAAACTGGGATTAACACACCCAAGGTCCATTAACTTTCTGCTCCCTAGGGAAAGATTGCTGGGGTGAATTAGGCAGGCCATGTTGATGCAGTCTGATGGGACATATTCTATCAAACACAGGGGATAATTTTGCACACCTCCATGTTTGTTAGTTTTTGTCAAAGATGTCAATCTAAATTAGGCCATTGGTCCCCTGTGCTCACTGCATTTGGGGAATGAGGAGGTTGGATTTAATTAATATAGAAGAGAGCCGAGCCCAGTTGCAGAATCTGAGTTTCAGTGATATCGTGCTTTTTACCCCACTTTACAACTGAGATGACTAAGGCACAAAGAAGTCAAATGACTTCTTGTGTGGATCATTGACTCCACTGGGAGTAAAATCTAGGCCCTTCTGCCTTCCAGGACTTCAAACTATGTAGCTTCCCTGTATTACATGAGATACTAAATTAGTTATTTTAAAAATAGATCAGCTTTTTCCCTTGACCTTTTCCACAAATCATTTGTATAATATAGAATGAAAGCAACAGTTCTAACAGAGAAGACAATATATACTATGCATTTTCCTCTTTTACATGCATACTCTATGAGAAAAAATATTCACATACTCTTGGTCTGTGCATGAAAACGTGATTTGCAACTGATAATTCCCTTTGAACCTCATTAGAAGAACCTTGCAAACTTTTCCCCTCACCTCTGGCTCATGTCAAACAATACATTAGAGATAACTATCATATGCATGTAAGTGTTCATAGACTTAGGCATTCACATGAGACTATCCAGCCATATATAAATGTAAATCAGCCCTTATCCTCAAAGGAAACCTGCATAGTATCTTCAAAAGATAAGCCTAGGAACTTTGCTAGACCACAAAAATCATGTACTTAAAGGCACTGGATTTATGGTTCATTACAACAATACGTAGTCTATTAGACCTCCCATGGCTGTAGAGGTGTTTACCACCTCAAATGGTCTCTTGCAACATATGATAATGCCATATCTGTTCCATTTTGTATTTAGCTGTGACACTCTAAGTACTTTCCAAGGTCTGAAGAGCTCTGTGTAAGTTTGAAAGCTTGTCCCTCTCACCAAGAGAAGTTGGTTCAGTAAAAGTCAGTCTCACACACACACACACACACACACACACACACACACACACACACACACACACACACACACCCCCACCCACCCACCCCACCAGGGATTCCTACCAGGGATTTTTTCAACTGTAACAAGAACTGAACACATTCTTATCAATGAATATTTGATCCTAGATTTCAGAATTAGAAAGTCTTTTGTTTATTATATAACCTGTGGTGCTGGTAAGATACAATTTGAATCTATAATATGGGGCCCCAAAATGTTCACTATCCGAAAGCTGTGGTCTCCAACCTTTTTAAGCACAAGATCACTTTTTGAATGTAAGTCAATCCAGGATCTACCTGAAACCCAAACATCCTTGCCCCACCTCCTTCCTGGAGGCCCTGCCCCTGCCCTACCCCTTCTCCGAGGCCCTATCCTGCTCACTCTGTGGAGATGAAGTACACGGGTAGGGGACAGGGGACACTCTAAAACCTTAGCATCCCCCTCCTTAGTCTTCCCCATGCTGCACAGCAAGCAGAAGGCTCCCAGGAGGCAGTTCCAAGGCAGAGGGCAGGAGCAGCACAGCTGTGGGGGGAGGAACACCTGAAGTGCCTCCACTTGATAGCCTCCTGGCCAAACTAGTCAGAATCACTGGTGAGAGGCACCAGGATCTACCAGCAGATCCTGATCTACTGGTTGGTGACCATTGTGCTAAAGAGATCTCTCTTCTTTCTCCTTCTCTTTTCTTTTTCTAATGAAGGGTGCATTCTCTTTTCTAATACCTGCCAGCCTCTCTCCTTTAGTCACTTCTCCATTTTTTCCCCCCAAAGGAAGAAATCCTAATTTAATGTAATCATTTCTTTATTAAATGTCCATTCAAAAACCAAAATTATGGAGTACCTAACGCAGTTCCTATTACCTTACTCAGGTTCAATTACAATAATTGAGTCATCAACGCTGTCTTATATTCATTGTACAAATACTGTTGTAGTCTACACTCAGATTTTCTTCATTTTCCATTACATGATCCATGACATCTGATATTCTTTTCAATATGACAAAAAAAAATCCCTCACATTACATCTCTAAGTTCTAGTAGTCTGCTCTGTTTTCTTCTTTTGATGTGTTTCGGTATTGAAAAGAAAAACCAACCATGGCCAAAAGTGTAAGAGAAAATGAGGAACACTAGGCTATGCTGCACTACAAAGTCTGTTCCTGAATAAAGGCAACTTGTTCTATGCACGGCATTTCAAAAGTGCTCATCTCTGAAGTACTAAGCACTATGATTTTATAAATTACTGATGTTATCTTTGTATGTTTCATAGAGGAGCCTGACCATGTGCAACAAAGAGACCCTGAATCTCATTTACACAAAGACCTTTTTTTCCCCACACTACTGTAGCAGGATAGAGGCACCTTTAAATGTAATTTACAGCCCTTTTATTTCACCTTGATGTTGTTCTGGCAGTGTAAAGGGGCCTAAATGTAGATGAGAGTCAGGAGCAGGAAAACTTGTGTGATGGCTGTGCAGATGATGAAAAGCTTCATCACCATCACCATAGCTTCTGGTAAATCTTGCACAGTTCAGTGGATCCAGGGTTGGATAGCCTAGTTAATCTGTGCTTTCCTTGCTCAGAATCCCAGACAAATATATCATGCAGTGAGGGACAGTAATGTTCTTTTGTAGATAAAATCACTCTGCTACAGACTGAGTTATCTGCTTCCATGAGAGCAACTCAGGGTATTTTAGGGAACTAATATCACTTCTTCACTGCTTAAGCTTCAGCCAGAATTGGCTATGGATGTCTTTTGGGGCTACCGCCTGCCTGAGCTGTACCTATCGTGCCTAATGAAAGCCAGTGAAAGAAACATTGTCAGCTAAATGTGAGGGATATTATCAGTCTCCCTGTGGGAGTGCAGAGGTGTTCTCAAGGAGGAGCTGGTGAGGCTCTACTCAGGCAAGCATCCCTTGACATGGACAAGCATGCCAAATATTGACTTGTGTCAAAACGCCCATTTGGAAAAGGTCAATGGCTTGTGGAGAAGCCATTTAATTTTTATTGGAAATATTCAGATTTCCACGACCCCAGTGGGCCTTTGTTTGAAACACTGTACTGTATATAGTACCAATACTGCACTGGCAAAGCCGGTTGATTATAGCCTCCTGGGATATATGAAAAGTCACGCTAATTGTTTTAGACAATTCATTGTCTTCAACGGTGCTGCCCAGGAGGCAGTAACAAAAAGCTGTGCCTCTCCTGAGTAACACCCTGCCTCATGTTCAACCTTTACTCTACACTAGTAGTGCAGTGCAGTTTGTCGTGGAACATCTGGGGAACCTCTTGCTTCAGATTTGTCTCATCTGGATTCACAATGTCTGAGGCAAGGGTCCTACCAGAAATTTCCATGGCACACACGGATTAGAGAGGCATGCTGCGCATCTCAAAGTCTTGAGTCTCTGCTCTGTTATGGGTTAGAAATGTCACAGGTCCAAATGTAGCTGTGAATTATAGCTCAGGAGATTACAGGTTCAAAAGAAAAAAAATCGATATTGTACATGATGACAAAGTGATTAAAATACTTTAGAAAGGAGAGAACTTGTATAAAATGACTAAGTCAATAAAAATGGGCCATTATGATAGTGAGAATTAGTATAAAAATGTGAAAACATTGAAAAACAACATATACAGGTTTAGAAATTGAGATTTAGACCGTTTGTTGCACTGAGAATTAATATGTAATCTTGTACTTAAAAGTACTATCAGAATTTGTATGCACAAAAGCTTTGACTTAAGGTTGGTTGTGCAAACTTAAGTCAGGAAATCTCAAAATTAAATGTTGAACTGTGCAATTTGCAGCCCCAGTCTTGTAATATGATCCATCAATGACTGTGTATCTACAGACTGTGTCATCTTGGATGGCAAGATGTTCTCAACATTTATTTATTGTAATGAAACATGTAATGTCTAATGGCAAACTGACTCCTAGAAATACCAATGCATATATTTCATTGGCTTTATTGTTTTACTTTGGCTTGCCCATTTGCATTCATATGGCTAGATTCTGTTTGGATACAGCAATGCAGTCCCATTGCCCACAATGTGATTACACTCAGATAGATTAGAGCAGAATACCATCTATAGCCTATATTTCATAATAAAAAAACGCTACTGGGCATTGTACTACAAAGTCGGGTATACAGAAGCATAATTTCCTACCCTGCTCTCCCTATCCCACCAAACTGTGAAAAGGCCTTCTTACTCATGTGATAGCACTGTGTGTCACTTTAAAGACCCTCAGAAGCTGTTGAGTTACAAATAATATGTTAACTGCCAAGGTAGGATATTCATGCACGCTTAGATAGAAAAATATCTGTCTGACTTATATTGTTACTGAAATCAGTAGTAATTCCTTATTTACACAGAGAACAACATCTGCTACCTCTCCCATTCTTTAGGGATTTCTTTAGTGAGAACAGATAGATTAAAAACAGATCCTCGGAGTTTTGCAATTATCTAAGAAGCTACATTTTTAAAAAAAAGATAGTTTTAAGTATAGCATTAATTGTCAATGAGTTTTGCATCAAACAGTCTGATTGTGTTTTCTTGGCACTGTGTGATCTCTTTATAAAGAAGTGTGATTTGACAAGCCAAAAATGGTATCCTTTCAGAATAATAACTACTGAGGTTTTGAAATTGATCTCTTTATTTGTTAATCTTTCTAATTCTCCTTCTCCCATTCCCTGACCTCTCTACCCCATTGTCAGCCCATTTTAAACTTCTGGACTGAGACCAATATAGGTTTTACTTTGGTTTCTCTTCCATGGATTTAAGAGATGCTCTTACAGGCAGTCCCCGGGTTACGTACAAGATAGGGACTGTAGGTTTGTTCTTAAGTTGAATCTGTATTTAAGTCGGAACTGGCATCCAGATTCAGCCACTGCTGAAACTGATCAGTTTCAACAGCGGCTGAATCTGGATGCCGGTTCTGACTTAAGTTGAATCTGTATGTAAGAACCCCAGGCGTCCCCAAGTCAGCTGCTGCTGAAACTGATCAGCAGCTGATTCCAGGAAGCCCGGGGCAGAGCAGCTCTGCCTCGGGCTTCCTGTAGTCAGCCGCTGGTCAGTTTCAGCAGTGGCTGACTTGGGGACACCTGGGGCAGAGCAGCTGGGGTGCTGCTGGGTTGGTCCAGTAGCGCCAAGGAGCGGTGCTGCGGGGCCAACCGGCAGCACCCCACCTGCTCTACCACAGGCCCCGGGCTTTGCTCCACGTCTCCCTGGTCTGCTGGGGAGGGGGGCGGGCACTAGCTGCGTCCCCCCCCCCAGCAGACCAGGGAGACGCGGAGCAAAGCGGCGGAGGACACGGGTCGGACCCGCAGCACTGATCTCCCCCAGCAGACCAGGGAGATGGGGAGCAGCTTTTCTCACCCCGGAGGAGGCGGATCCGCGTAACTCAGGGACTGCCTGTATTTCATAAAGATGTTAAACATTTACAGGAAAGCTCAACCTTTTTTCAAAATTTCAGAATCATCTCTGCCTATGTCATGCTATGTCTAGACTGCATTGCTCTCTCAGAAGAAGCAGATGAAGCAGATTGAAAATTCAAATGAAGCACGGATTTACAAATCTCATGCTTCATTTGCACAATCACATCTAAGCACTTTCAAAAAAGGGTTTTTCAGAACCCCCCCTTTTTTTGAAAGAACCCATGCACCTCATTTTATTAGGAGTACTGGTTCTTCGGACAAAAGGGGTTTCTTTGGAAAGAACCCCATCTAGACTGCGGGGGGGGGGGATCGAAAAACCCTCTCTCGAAAAAGCACTCAGATACGATTATGCAAATGAAGCACGAGATTTGTAAATCCGCACTTCATTTGAATTTTCACTTTCATTTGTATTCCTCTTTCGCGAGAGGAATGCAGTCTAGATGAGCCCTCAGAGAAAAGTCCTTTTAGAAATTAATGTTTACATACAAAAAAGGTAAAATGGATATATTGTTTAGAGGCTGCCATCATCTAGGACAGGGTGAAACTTTTTTTTGCAGGGGAGGGGAGCAGACAGGGATGTTTCATCATCTTCACTCTCCCCAACCTTCATGCCCACTTTCTGAGTGTATAACATTCCCCATGTTCAATAGATCCCCTAGGCAGACATCACTAGGCCTTCTCTCCATCTTGACAAAAACACTCCAGACATTTTGTGAAAAACTTGTCAGATTTGTCATAGGTCTGCTTGCCCAGATTGGTTGCCCAGCATAAAGTGAATTAGGGAGAGAGCTTACTTCCCACAAGTTTTGTTCTGGGCAAGGTGTGGAGGGGGCTGGAGAATAGGAAAGGAGAAGTGAACCAGGCAACCAATCTGGAGACTTAGCAGTGTCCATGGTGTGAGGCCAGGCCAGGTCTTACCATGAGGCGAACTGAGGCGGCTGCCTCAGATGCCAGACTGTGTGTGGGGGGGGGGGGAAGAGTGCCACTAGGACCCAGAGTGTAGAAAATTGTGTCTGCTGAGGGTGCGTATGTATTCTCTCTGCTCTAGATGCACAGAGATGGTGGAGTGCTATGAGAGGAGTAGAACAGGAAGAAGGCAGAATTGAGACCTTTCAAAGTTTTGGCCCAAGCGAGGAGGCATAGGGGCATCATTTTAGCTCCCCGCCTCAGGAGCCAAAATGTTGTGGGCTGGCCCTGGGCCAGGTTAGAAAGTTAGCCAAAATCCAAGGTCTGGCTGTGGAGACATTTGCTGGGTCTCCGGTTCCCTTATAAATCAAAGGCTTCCAGTGTCATCATTTGTTACATTTTTTTGCCGAGCATCCGTTTTCTTCTGCCACTATGTAGTAAAAATGTGACACCTAGGAGGCTTGGCAGAAAACAGGTCTTCGGAGCCTAGTCCCAATCACATGACTTGAATCATTAACTAACTCCAGTGGCTTTGGTTACAGACCCCAAGATTTTACCACTGCCAGGAGACTGGGATCCAGCACTACCATTTGACACATTGTATATGATATTCCACATGAATCAGGTGGCCCTTCATAGAAACCCACCACCACACCACTTTTGTGGCAAGACGGTCTCTTATTTTCACCTGTGTCAATACATTTAGCAGTATTTTTTCTTAGCCCCACTCATTATCAGGAGAGGCTTATTAGTCTTTTAAAAGGCTAATAAGTGAACCGATCTAAGCCAGTCTGCATTATTATGCTGCATATCTATATTATTTGTAACATATAGGATGGGCATTAGAGATCAATCAGTTTCCATCCAGATCATCAGTGGATCAAACTCTTCATACGCTCTCCAGTTACAAGCCATCCATTCTCATACAACTTCAGTGTCATATCTCGGAAACCCCAGGCTACGTTTGTACGGGCACGACTACCTGCCCTTTCCTGGTTACTATACACAGCCAGTCCACATCCAAAGCCAGTAAAAATAATTTAAAATAGGATATTAATTCTAATTAATATGTATTTATTCATAATTTAAAACCACACTTTAATAAAGGAGAAGTGAGCAAATAGCCAAAGAATACAGAGGTACCAATAACCAATGATCCATTGAAATTAAAATAGGCAGAATTAAAAGAGGAATAAATAATAGTAAGATACACAGAATGGAAGTCTGGGATCACTACACAGAATGGAACATGGCCATCATATCAGCGATGGCATATAACATGAGCCTGCAAAGAATTTCTTTCGAATTTTTACCCCTCTCCAGGACCAATAAAAGATCATAACCTTTGCTCCATTTTCCACAAGCCCCTATTACAAGACCAAAGAAGGGGACATTTAAACTCTCAGATACCTTTTTGATATCTTCTTCCAACTCAAAGTAGTAGTCAACCTTCTCCCTGTTTTATGCATTGATCAAGCAACCTGAATTAGACTGCTGACATTTTTAACACTGCCAGCCAGAGCAGCAAACCAAGCACCATGCCCAACAGATGCTCATTGTTTACTGAAAGCATCCGTAACCCTTCTGTCAGGTGGCTAACAGCAGTGTCCTTATCCCCAGGCTCACCCAGTCAGCTGTGGTCCTCACCCCTTCCCAACTCTCACACTGAAATTCCTTCTCCTTTCTTGCCCTGTTGGCCTCAAGTTGCAGTCTCCCCAAAAGGCTCTTTGTCCCAAACTACTACTACTCCACTCTGCCCGCACCTCCCCTCATTCACATCAGGCCCTGGTTCCCTCTCCATTTAAATCAGGCAGCTTCCTCCTCTGTAATGGCTAGATTTAGGAAGGGAGGAAAGGAACCATAAGCAGCATAGGTTCCTGACCTAGACCCGGCATGGCCACCAACAACCACACTGGCAAGAAAAATTCTGCTCAGACTAGAATGGATTTTTTGGGGAAGAACAAAAAACAAAAAATCTCCTTCACCTGGCAGACATCTGCAATGACAAATTTCAGCTCAAACAGCTGAAATTCAGCAAACTTATGAACAACAGAAACTAGAGTCTTCTAATGGAAAGTACCGGACAACCCAGAAGACTGTGCACTACTAATAAATCAAACAAGCCAATACAATTAAGTAGAATAGAAGTTGATTACAATGGATATGTGCTTGTGTTCCACACCAACATCGCATTCATGTAGCTGTCATTTGAAATAATGTATTGGTCACCCTGCAGAGGGAGGGAAAACCCAAAACATGCAAGTTAAAATAGAAGAAGAAAAAGAAGAGTAAGGACGACAAGAAGGAAGATAGAAATAAAAAAAGACTCTTTTATAAGCAGGAATGGGATGAAAAGTTTCAAAAACACTATTATTTTCTAGCCTGGGTCTCACTTATATTTATGAACAATGGGCCAGATACTAGAATTCAGTCTGCATAATTGAGCCAGACAGTACAAAAATCAACTTGTGTATGGGCTCTGCTCCAGAAGCCATTCCCAGAATTGCATAATCCCTCGTGGCAAATTCCTAGCATGAAATATGGGCCAGATTTTCAAAGGCAATAAGACATCTGAAGATGCTGACAGGCAGCTACTGGACTTTCAACATTTCTAAACAAATTAATCACTTTACTCCCATGAATTTCAACTTGCTAACTTGTTTAGGCACTTCAGAAAACCCATTAGGCACCTATCATTCATCTTCTTTATAAGTCTGGCCCTCTGTATTTCTAGTTTGCAACAACACATTTTTAAAATATACCAGAATTTTAGGAAATGTTTATATTCATTTCAGATAACACAGCTTGCTAGAGATGGTGGGGCACAGTGTGGTAAAGGCATCCTTCCCACTGTTAATGGCTTCCTAGAGTTGGGGCAATTTGAAAAGTCTTGTGAGTGGTTTGGTGCCTAAGGGAGCATCTCAGATGAATGCTCTATCTGTATCGCACCACAACCCTGCATATACAGCAGCAGGCTCTGGCATTCTATCTGTGCACTGGGCAGAGGGTTGTCTTTGAATTATCATTCACAGCCTGAGCCACTGATTCCCTGAAGACACTGTATGTGTTATTGTACTTACATGTGTGTGTACTTGGGCAGAGATTACATTTTTTGCTATCACAAGAGGTGCTGATACCATGCATTTGGTCATCAGACCTATCCATAAACTTGCATTAATTGCTCTTTTGCCAAACACAGTCCAAGTAATTGACATGGGCTTCTGTGACCTGAAACAGGTTTCATAACTAATCAATTACTGCTAAATTGTTTGACAAAATAAGATTAAGTGACAGTGTATCTTTAATTTATACTCACATTCACTCATTCTGCTCTGTTCAGCTTCATAAAATACACAGGACCCCTTCCAATTCCCACTTTTCACTCCTCAAAAGGAACTCTCAGATACTTTGAGGCAGCAGCTGAGAATTCCCCTGGCATAGAGAAATCCCAAACCAGCACAGCATTGGTGTAGTCACCAGTGTCCCATTCCCTCTGGCTCATGCACAGTGAAGGCAGAGTTCCAGAGTGGGGAGCAGGATGCAACATACATCCTGCCTGGCATTGTGATTCATTGAGGACCATATCATCAGATCATGGGGTTAGAGTAGCTCTGGGGTTGCCTAAGGGACAGCTACAAAGTGGATGGAACATTCCACTGTGGAATATTCTGTGAAATATCTGTAGCTGGTACATCTACTGTAAAAGTAGTCTCATGGCCCAAATAATTCTACCAAATACCTTCAAGCTCACAATAAGTCGCATGGGTACTGTAATAGTAGGCATGGAAAGAAAGACATTCTTCCTTTGTCAACAGTCCATGAAAGCACCACAGAAGAATATTAACTGAAAACTTCTGATCACTGTTTCTATAAGATATAGGATACATTCCTTATAAGATGTACAAAGCCCTGTAGGAACGATGTACATTCCAGCATTTTCAAGAGGGCTATGGGCAGGCTGAAGCAAAGAGGCAAGCCAATCATGATATAACAATGTAAGGGTTGCAGCTTTGGAATAAGTTAGATTAATGAACATAAATAAGTGATGTGCAAACTGAATTCTTGGAAAAGAATCTCTCTCTATTTCAAAAAAGTGAAAGTTTGGGTTCAAATTCCCAAATCCAAACTCACTTCCCATATAGAATGAGGTAAAAAACTGGAAAAGCCCCCATTTGTTTTTTTAAACAGGCCAGATGTAGTACAATTCTTGTGACAACAGCTAATCTTTTCTTTTTGTGGTGGTGAAGAGAAAGAGAGGGAGGGAGAGAGGGGTGAGAGGAGTTCAGCTGACAACAGCAGCTTGGGAATTTAAGGACCATTGAAACCAGTCAGAACTTTACCTGATTTTGCCTGATCCCCCAAACTTAGGCAAAACATGGTCTCTGGCCCTTTTCAATGTAAATTTACATAGGGTTGTATTTTAATAAGACTAAACTATGGGAAAAAAGTTAGCAGGTGTCAATCAGTAATCCAGAAAGACCACGTGGGCTGGTTGAAAGAACATCTTCAAAGCTTGTGCCATACCAACAAATGTCATATTCAATTGTCAGATTTACTGCCATTTACCCTGTTGCATTGTGAGGATCATGCCTCATGTGCTGGCTGAGCTCACCATTAATACATCTTAAATGATAAAACTTAGAGAAATGTGAAAAGAGGTGCACTAAGGTTTAATAACACTAAAATAAAATACGGCTTCCGATGTTGTGTTCTTTAGTTCACAGAATTCTCTTCCTCATTTTGTGAAGGAATATTTTTCTATCCATACCTGGTGAGGCAAATAGTGCCTCATTCATCATTCAATTACTACACAATCTGCAAAGAAGGCTATTTGTGAGATTATCCATCTTTCCTTCCTATACATCAGAAAATACATTAATAGCTACTTTAACAAAGCAGCTGCAATATCGTAAATCCTTTTGCTTACCAACATAAATCATGCCTTTCCCTCCCACAAATTACAGTGGTAAACCCGATTCCTACATATAGGTTACTTGAGTGACTTTTCCAATTTATGAGACCTTACATCTTGTAGTATGGAACATGCTCCAATACCACCCATAATTCTGCTCATTACAAACAGAATGAGCATTTCATCTATCAAGCCACACATTCACTATTTCACAACTCAAGGGCTTATAAAATTACAACAAATTGAATAAGCAAGCTCACATTGCACTTTTTCTTGAAAGTCAGGTGGGAAATTATTGCACAACATTCCTGATTTCCATAACCAACCAGCAGCTGGGAGTGTTTTCTCCACTAGTCACGTGCATCAGTTGTGAATGATGACTAGCACAAATATTGTGACTTCTGGAACTCTGGGCAGGTGAAAACTGATATTCATCTTTGGATCATGGAAACAAATGTATCTGAGTGGTAATGCAACTAAAACTCTGCCAGCTGGGAAATGGTGGGTAAGGGACTTCAATTTATGACTCTTAATTTCGCAGTTGAATATAGGAAGCAGAGATGCTCAAGCAGGCAGGGTTCAGCATTTTAAAATGGTTTATGGTTATAAATATGTGCAACATGCTCTCTAAATGAACATACGTAATTATACATAGAAAAACAGCAGACACTTTTATCTTATATTCAGGAGAACTTACCTGCATATACTTCAGCATGGGGCAGGATTACCAGCACCAAGGGAGAACAAATTTGAAGACCACACACAAAAATCAGTAAACATTTTTTTTTTTTTGCCGTTCTGCCATCTGATTTTTGAACATAGGCGATAGTCCCCTGTTGCTTTTCCTTGCCTCTGGACAGAAGGCTGAGTTGTTGTAGCAAAAGAAAAAAATCTGCCACATTGCTCTCCTGACAAGTAGGATAATTATATTTCTGGGGAAAAATCTCTGCTATTACAAGTGTGGTTTAGATGATCTTATGAGGCCACTACTCTGAAATCCAAGGTGCTGTAAAGCCATTTTCATTTGACCACTGATGATCCCCATTTTGGTAGATGGTAAATAATTGTGTCATCTCTCAAAGTTTGGAAATCATGCTGAGAAGCATGAAATATTAGCCTCTCAAGAGGAAGCCCATTTCAAGTCAGGCATCAATGAATTTGGTGACCATGGAAGGAACTCAGCATCTCTCAACTGGTGCTTAGTACCAGCTAGTAACTACTTCCCAAGTTTCAAGGCAGTCATTATGCTCAAAATGCAGCTCCCCTCAATTTTCTCAATACTTTACTTGGTCTTTCCCATTAAAGAAGATCCCTTTAAAGCCCTACAGGGCAGAGGAAGTGGATGTTTAATATGATTCACCCTCTCAGTGATTTCTTCCCTCATTCCCAAAAGAGCAAGAGGAGTTGGGAAGGGAGCAGGGGATGAACAGGTTCATCCTTTATTTCCATTTTGCTTCCCTCCCTATGGGGTGTTCCTCTGCCAAGGCAAAGAATTACCTGGGAGGTGCTGTCTTGATACAGCAGTGGATAAAGATGAGGCATTCACCATTTGCATTGTCTGTTTCCTTTGGTCTGGCCCTCTCCCAGCATGGGAGGCTTTTCTTCAGAGGGAGAAGAGGGGAGAGAGAAGGGAATATGTTTTCTGCATTTCCTCCTCCAGACTCCATTGGATCTGGTAATTGAGGTAGGGGAGAGAGAAGGAGGAAAAACCAACTATCAGTTCCCTTCCCAGCAGGTTTTGGGAATGGGAGAGACAGATTACTTCCCAAAGTAGGCACACAGCCTTAGCAGGCAGGAACATGTATTGGGGTGGGGTGGGGTGGGAGGTGGAGACAAGAACACACACACACCCTCAGTTTTTTGTAAATAGCTCATTTTGTGCTATTGCTGATTCACCCTTGTTTTCTTTCTTACCCTGTCTTTCTAAACAGAGTACACTGTACACAGCCTTGTAGACTGAATTAAACTGGTTTGCTGCGTGCTTACATTTACTTAGCTTTTATTAAATTAGCACATCTACAGTAGAGGTTTGGAAACATTTAACTTGTTTGAGATTAATCCATTCATTTAAGCTGGTAATACTATTTTCAGATTTGGCACAGGTGGGCCTAAGCCTGCTCCCTCCCTTCAACGAAGAGGGAGAAACTGTTACATCCAGGCCACAAATGAGTACATGGGGCAACACACACACACACACACACACACACACACACACACACACACACGGGATTGAGATCAAAATTAAAACTCAGGGACACTGAGCAACGGACTCTAGAGACCCCCTACTGCTCCTCAAAAGCACCTAAGGAGTCAATGGACACTGACCCAAGGAACTCTGCCCAGAGGCCTGATAGAACAAGGAAACAGAAATAGGCCTTGCAGTGGCTGAGCCCTACCCAATCCAGCATCCAAAGATGGTGGGTCATCTTGGCCAATACCAAGAGAGGATGACAAGGCAGTCCTGTGACTATATGGGGCCATGTATGCAAGAATTAGAAGATGAGGGGGAAAGTGCAGCCAAAACCTCAATAAGAGTTTATGGAGAGCCAAAAGAGGGGCTGCAACCAGATGCACTCAAGGTAGATGTGCTCCGGGGCCTCCCTTTTACCACAGAAGGGATGGGTTTCAGGGGAGCTCATGAAATGCACCAAGTACATGCCTGTGCATGGCTCCATGTACAAGCTGCCAGCTAATATCCCTGGCAAGCTATGGAAACAGAGTAGAGTATACCAGGGTTTCCTCACTCTCCTCAGGTGCAACAAGTCCCACTCACTTGGTGTTGGAGTGGGACACAAGGGTAAGGAGTGGATATGCATGAGCAGGTACAGAAGTTCTTTGGGAGACTATCCGGATGCTGTGAGGCCTGCTCAGATGGCACACTGGAGGAGGTTTGGGAGCAGGGACCCACTGTTGAGTTCTAAAGGACCAAGTGTGAGGAGCTGGCAGGGAGGAGCTTTCTTGCAGGACCCACTCAAGGAAAATGGGAGAAGCAGGAGGCAAGACGGCCTTCCCCTTCTAGAGCATATGTTGGGGGATGCACGAGGTGGGCAGCCCCATGCGCTGGCTGAGCACTGCAGGGGGTTGTCCTGTACCATCGATAGTCTCAGATTCTGGTGACACCAGCCAGGATCATCATCCACCACACCAAAAGAGACTGCACCATCTCCACACAAGGATGGATGGGGGGGGGGGGGGGTGTATAGCAGGGATTTGAGGGGGAGGTTCTCCCCTTTGGTGGCCACTACATTCTGGCTGCTGAAACTAGCTTCCAGGTCCTTAGTAAAAGACCGGCAGCTAAGAGAAGTCTTGGGGGAGATTAAGCCAGCAGGACAAACAAGGCCCCAGGTCTCAGTTTGGTTAGGGTTACGGTGGAATTTAGCAAGTTCTCTCTGACAATCTCAGTACAACTTCTTGCAACGAAACCTTTAATTTAAGCTTTTTGCCAAACTACTGTCATTCTTTTCTTCATGTACAGAATAAAAATGAATCTATTAGGTTTCAGCATGTGTTTCTCCAGAAAGAAATGAGCAGAAACATTTTAATTTTCAATCAGCATTTCTGGTGGGTGAACACAATTAAGTACCATGAGACAAAGTATCTGCAGTAGCTTAAGGGTACAAAATGAGACTAAATTTACTGAATAAGAAAGTCAGTGGAGTGAATCATAAAAACACTGAAACTAAAGATCTTTCAAAGACATATATACACATGTATGTTCAGGATCATCAGGAAGTACATACCCCTCTTGATGTGTGTGCACGAGCAGACATTGCCTGCCTGAATTTGCAACACATGCAGAAATGCCCATTTTGGTTTCATGGATGCTAGATAGATGTACAGCAAGTGAAGCTTCCCCTTGGGAAGGCTACCCCTGCCCTGCCTCTTTCTACGGAGGCTGCACCTCTTCTGGCTGGGCTCACATACCCTCTCACTGCTCTCGGCTCTGCTCCTGTCATGGCCCTGGTCGGGAGAGGGAGGAAGAGAGCTCAGTAAGTTCAGCTCTAGCTGTAGTCGAGCTCTGAGCCCTGTCTGGGCCCACCGCAGAGTTCTTTGCCATCACTAGCTCTCCGAGCCCAAAGCCTCTCCCCCATTCCACTCATGACCCTGAGCATGGCTGTGCTCCATTCCGCCTCGTCCCACAAGGCCCTGCCCCTGTGCTGCCCTCACTCCACCTCTTCCCACCAACACTGCAACCATCGACCTGCTCCTCCCCACCTTCCCATTCCTGGAAGACTGGAAAAGCTCTGCAGCCATGGTGGGGAGGCAAGAGCACCTCCAGCCCCAAGGCCACAGTGGGAGGAGGTTTTTCCTGGGGGCCCCTGGGCATAGGATCTATTGGCCCATGAAGTAATCTATGCCACCCCCGTCCCCAAGTGTAAGGTTTGGGGAATGTTTACTCTCCCCCAGCCTCCACTGAATGCTATTCCAGCTGCAAATATAAAATTTTGTGCACTAGACTGAGACTGCATCCCACAACTCCAAACAATACAAATATAACTGGTATAAAATCATGGTAAAATGCAGACAGACATACACACACAGTGAGAGAACTGGTGAAACCGCCTATTAAGGTTGCCTGACACTTCCCATTGGAAGAACATTGTTTCACTTCTGTATAACTTTGCAAATAAACAATTTAGGCTGAAGTTTTCCATATAAGGTGTCTGTCTCAGACAGGTAAATTTTCAGCCAAATGTGGTCAGTCAAGATTTGGGGAAAATATATTGTTTTCCCTGTGTTAAAAACTTCTGGCAACCTTTTCTTTGACAAGCTCTAGTAGCCCCATGTTTTGGGGCAGCGACTTGAAATTTTGCAGAGGTGGTCTGTGTGTCAGGGATGTTTCTTTGGCCATTCCCTTTGAAATCCACCCAAAACTGGCCAAGCTGTACATCTGAAAAAAATTGCAATTTGTACACGCTCTGTAGCCACTTCATAACTTTCAGCAGCAAAATTCTCTCAAGATTTCTTTTAGACTAAGCATGCTGCCTAGACTGAGCAGAACTTTCCCTCTGCAGGTTGTACTGGGAGCCAGATGCAAGTGTCTGAACAGATAGTAAAAATATAGTAAAGAACAGAATGATCAGATACATAAATAAATACAACTTGTTGGGAAAGAATCAACACGGCTCTTGTGAGGGACAAAACCATAAGTCACTAATCTATTAGAATTCTTTGAGCATGTCAACAAGCAGGTGGATAAGGGTGGTCCAGTGCATATAGCAAACTTGGATTTCCAGAAAGCCTTTGACAAAGTCCCTCACCACAGCTCTTAAGCAAAGTAAGCAATCGTAGGATAACAGGAAGCCCTCGCATGCATCAAGAGCTACTTAAAGGAAATAAAGGGTAGGAATAAATGGTCTATTCTCAGAATGGGAAGTGGTGAACTGAGGGGATCTGCATGAGGATCAGTACTATCCATCATAATATAAATTACCTGGAAAAAGTGGCTACAAAATGCACAGATGATATAAATTTACTCAAGATAGTTAAGTCTGATGCAGACTGCAAATAATTACCTCTTCTCCTCCCTGCACTGCCCTTTCTCTTACCCCTATTTTTTCAAGACTCCAGCACTGAGCAACATGACCTGGGGGATTACCAGCAAGGCCTGGCATCAGCAGCAGGGGGTCACACCACAGCAACAGGAAGTGAAGTGACCCAGCACCAATTTGACCTGCTCCCCTGAGTCTAGATCCCTGCCACATTACTTGGGGAAGTGGAGCAAGTTGGGTCTGGGTCTGGGCCACTCTGCTTCCCACCACCCAGTGAGGTGGAGTAAGCCAGCTGGGAGATGGCGGAGTGAAGCAGGCTAGGGCTGGCTCACTGTTTCCAGTAGCTGCCATCCGCTGCCAATGAGTGTGGGGGTAGGTCCAACCCCTGCTGCCAGTGACAGGCCCCTCCCCCTCTAATCTCCCAGGGCACCCTAGGCTCCATGGGGCCCTCCAAAATGTGGGGCCAGGGCAGCTGCCCAGGTCTGTCCAATGGAGGAGATGGCTGTGCTCTCCCATCTCACGATTCTTCACTGAATCCAGCAAGGATGGTAAATATGAGCAGGTGGAAGAGGTAACTGGAGGTGGAAGTTGGGAGCAGAGAGAGAGAGAGAGAGAGAGAGAGATCAGACAGAGACAGAGAGAGGGAACTGGGACTGGTTGGACAAAGAGAATGGAACTGCAGCCAAGGAAAAAAGTGATGGGCAGGGGGAAACTGGGAGTTGGTAGGTGGGCAGGGAGACAGAGTCAGACCCAAAGCAGATCCATCCCACGCACTGTGTGAAACAGAGGTTCCATGGGAAAAAATAGCCTGTGGCCATATGATTAAAGATGTTGTTATTGAAATGCATATTGCAAGGGGACCAAATTAAGGTTTATGGATAACTTTAATTCTGGCATTTCCTACTTTGAGCTCTTTGACTTCGTACCTTTAATAAAGTTTTATTGTATACTTCAGATCTTTTAAATACAAAATAGCACACACTGCAGACTTTATTTTTGAACTATATTATTCATTCACTGAAGTCTTTTTGTAGCCATATTCATTATAAAGCACACCCTGTGATAGAGTTTATCTATTTTTACAGAACTGCTTTAAAGATAAATCATAACAGAAGTTCTAATAAAAAAAAGAAAGAAAAACTGCACAAAATTGAATATATTCAGTGTTGCCCATTATATTTCAGGATCCCCAGGAAATTATTTACTATATATTTCTTCTTTGCTTATTCTAGATTTTCTGCATTTCTTTTTACATTTCTGTCAAATCTATTTCACAGAGTCTTTGTAGCATGACATTTTCTCAGTGGCAGCAATTGTAATTCTGTCATTTCTTCATCTTCCCCTTTTCAGGTAGGGTTTTATTTTTGACCACATAAGCTGAATGCACCTGAAGATTGTTTCACAAGATTTATGGGAGCTTTAGATTTTCATTAGAGATGTATTTATTATGCTGAATGGATGTGCCATTCTAGAATTCTGAGGATAAAATTCACACATACAAATTTAGTATTACAGTCACTAAAATGTTTAGTTCCTGAAAAGTTAGTTTACAATGGCTTCTACTAAAATTATATGGGTCTTTCATAAGAAATAGTAACTTTAATACTTTTAATATATTTGGCCAAAATAATTAAATTAACCTGGTATTCAACCATCACGTTTTTTTTCATGCAGAATAAAATTCTGAGGTGCTAATACTGCTATGAACATTATACAACAAAACAGTTGTGCAATGAACACTACATTGGGAATGGGAAGGGCAAGCATTATCCGCAAAAATGTCATCTGAGTGAATGTTTAATGTTTTCAACTCATTTCCATACAGTATTTCATACTGTAACTGGGACATTATCCAGGTACAATCTGAACTGTTGAACAGCTGCATCCCCACAATTATCCAAGCAAGGGTGCTTTTTATATTGCTTCTCTGCGAGAGCAACCACTCTTGGTCTGCTCACACAGTGTCTAGCATGTACATCATGAATCACACTGAAGAGCAAAACCAGCAAACTCTCCAGGCCAGTGACATTCCCTCAGAAAAGTGTGTGTTGTACAGCCACTCATGCTCCTGGACAACACAGCCTCCTATAAAGTCCATCCTTTATTATTAGAAAATGATCTGCATGAGTCTTGTAATCCTAAATGGAGTTTCCCAAACACTTCAAACACACCCTTTTAGATAAAAGAATAAAATAAATGTATTAACTACAAATTGTTTTTCGGTGATTCTAAGAATCATCTCCAGCTGAAATTTGGGAGACAAAGTTTGTGTGGATGGAAACTTCAAGCTATTTGTTCAAGGTGCATATTTTCTGCACACATTCTCTTTTTTCTAACAAAGTACGACCATTTAATTAGGTGATTATTCATTTGGTCTTGACACCAGGCTGAGGCATTGGCTATTCTATACATAGAATTCACTTGAAGATTCACAGGAAAGCTATCAGCAATCAGGGCAATCAGCACACTTAAGAAGCTGTGGAGAAAGATTATTTGAACTCTTAAATCTCATTCCAATAAAAGCCATAGTTTCTTACTAATGGTTTTGGAACTAAGGATGTGTCTAGACTACCTAGTTTTGTCGACAAAAGTGGACTTTTGTCGACAAAACAATACCAGCGTCTACACTACCGCGGAGTTCTGTCGACATAACGTCGACAGAACTCCGCGGTTTTGTCGACGCTGGTATACCTCATTTTACGAGGCATAACACTTTCTGTCGACAGAACTCTGTTGACAGAAGGTGTTATTGCCTGTAACACTGCGTCCAGACTACGGAGTTCTGTCGACAAAGCAGCTTGCTTTGTCGACAGAACTCCATGTGTCTGGACGCAAATTGTCGATGGAAGTTTTGTCGACAGTATCTGTCGACAAAACTTCCGTCGACAAAACGCGGTAGTCTAGACGTACCCTAAATGTTCCCCACCTCCCCGTGGTAAATGGAGACTTCCATGGAATCCTTTACCTCTCTTCATCAGTTATGGTGGCCCTGGAGGGATAGATCAGATGCCTGTTGGAATTCACCAGAGCTGGTTGAAATTGTTTACAGAAATGTCCTATGAAAAATGACTGTTATTTTTAAATTAAAAAAAAAATCAGTTGCTCAAGGGTTGCAGTCGAAAACTGGATATTTTCAGCAAAATACTTTTGAAAAATTATTTGGGAGGAGGTTCCTCTGAAAATTTTCAGAGAATTTGTTACCACATTTTGAGAACTGTTCCATCGCTGACTATTCCCCCTTAGGAACATCAGCAGTGTTCACTAGCCCTTGGCACTAATATGTGGTCTCTCTCCTCCCACCATTCTCCAGTAATTCCCTCCTTCCCTATCTCCTGTTCATCATCTTTCCCTTATCTCAAAGTCTCAATTCATTGCAGCTCAGAGCTCATTTGGATGGTTTAGGAAGCTTTAGCATCCAATAGGCAAAAATTTCCTAGCCCGCTTGTATTTAAACTAAGACCCTAATGCCTGGAAAATTGCATATGTATCAATATTTGTGGCATCTGCAGTATTATTTATTTTAATGATCCTGTGATATGAGACAAATTACTACCATATGTCATGTGAACAGCATTAAGCTGATGCATTGAATAAACACTGTATGATCATTAGGGAGCCGCTGCATAATTCAGGATAGAATTAGATAAATATGAACAAATGTCTGTCAAGCTCTTGACCTATAGAGAGAATGGCTCAAAGACACTTACTATTCATTCACACCCCACTGCCAGATCTAACAATCTATCCAGGCCAATGGAGAAAAACATGGAAAAAGAGAAGAGGGGAGGAGGAGAGAATGAAAGGATGGAGGGGGGAGAGGCAGGGAGAGAGAGTGCTCACTGTTCCATCTTGTGTGACCACCTTATCACTCTAGTCTGGGTGTCCACATAACTCACAATAACTCCTTGTTAATGTCTCACCTATGTAGGTGCAAGAGTCTTGCTTTGTGTAACTCTGTATGAGACATTCCTTTAGCTAAAGGGCAATACGAATACACCAAGCATTATCAATTGGAAAGTGTTGAGAAGTAGGCATGTTCTGTCATCACAAAGTGGTTTGCACAACATATTTTTACTTGTTATAGTCTTTTACACATATGCATCTGAATTTTTGCATGTATTGCAGACATAAGAAGCAGATACAGCCTGAAGTGTAAAGGATTGGCAGAAGGGTAAGTGGGGAGGGGGGGGAGGGGAGGTAAGAGAGGGAGGGAGCCGTTACAAGACATAATGTTACCGTGGAGAAAAAAATAGCTTGGATACATATCTATACTACACAATTTAAGACTCCCTATAACATCAACACCTTGTGGACTGCAATGTCTGTTACAGTATTTATAAAAACATTTACTTGTCAAGCCTTATGAATAATATTCCCTGAACAAAAAGCATTAAAACTCCAAGAACTCATGACTTGGAGTACAGTGCTGTACTGCTCCACAAACATCATCATTAAGATGAATGGCCTGAGTGTTCCAGCAAACAATCAATATTATCAGTGTTCTACAACAGATGTGTCAATGCCATAGGAACAGAGGGGGATGCAAGATTTAAAGATTGGACCAAGAGCCAAGAGGTCTTGTTCCAGTTCCTAGCTCTGCCACTATTTCTCGTGTTTGGCTAGTCATTCAGTCTTTTTTGCCCTGCAGTGTCCCCATCCATAAAATAGGGAAATCATGGTGTGATGCATGGATTGAGTCAAACTGTATGTGTGAGGCACGTTAGAAGTGAAAAGTATAATTTTCCACTTCACACAGATGAGATGTAACAAAATACGAGCAAATCATTTCAGACATCACACCAACCACATTTGAAACTACTGTACCATGCCAGGGACCAGAATGAGAAAATGTATGCCCCTTAATGATGATCCAAATTGCAGCTGGATGCAAACATAAATATGGGGGCCAGAGAGAAGCAGTAGGAAACTGCACAGTGCTTAGCTCCATCTCATGCAATAGGCAGCTCAAACTGATGCTTTGACCTTGCCTGGTGTGAACTCAGATATTCCAGACAGACCAAGGGTAGATCAACAGTCATATTTGCCATTGGCATAGTTTGATGGACAGGTCATGTAACTATTTAGGAGAAAGAAAATAAACCCATGGACTTACTGCCACAATTTGCACACGGGCATGATAATTATTAATACTCAGCCCTTCTATAGCACCTTACATTTACAAATTACTGTACTAACATCATTTAATTAACAATAAGTCTCTAAATATACTAGAGGTGAACAAGTGCAGTTTAGGATGACTGATGCCTGGAGACAGAACAATCATTACCCTTAATGAATCACATTTTGGGCAGTGTGCAGAATACATATTAGGGTACAGTATGACAGGCATCTACATTCACAGTTCTGTTATGCGGTACAAGCTGTTTCACAGTCTCCCTGCATTTGACCACTTGGAATGTTTTCATGGTAGACTGACAAACATGAGCTGAGCTAAGTGTGGGGGTAATTGCTATGTGCAGTGGGAGGGTGGGGGGAAATACACACCGGGCTTGATTCTGCTCTTATTTGTGCTGCTTTTCCAAAGTGCAGTTCCACTAACATCAATGGAGATACTCCTGATATACATCTGATGAAGTGGGTCTTTGCCCACAAAAGCTTATGCTCCAATAAATCTGTTAGTCTATAAAGTGCCACAGGACTACTCATTGTTTATACAGATTCAGACTAACACGGCTACCCTTCTGATTCCTGGTTTAAGTGAAAACAGAATCAAGCCCATGGTATCTGATACTTCCTAAAAATGCCACCGACTGATCTCAACAGCTGGGGAAACTAGGTGGCCCCAGCAGTCAAAGAGGGACAACTCCAGCAGTGATACTCATTGAGAACATAAGATAGCTCAACCCCACACCCTCTTGGACTCTCTAGCACCCATTTGGCAGTTGGAGGAAGGAGTGTGGATTGGTTAACTTTCCCTCACTCCCAGGATTTAATCTGGAGCAGGGTCCAGTTAGAAACTCTTTTGGCTCTGTTGAAGTAATAAGGGGAATCTGGCCTGTCAGTCACTACAGATCTAACCAATTGCCTATTCGAGAGTCAGGAAGGAATTTTTTCTCCCATGGGCCAATTGGCTGAAGACCAAGGAGCTTTTTGCCTTTCTTGCCGCACCTTCACGTCACAGTAGGTGGAATAGAAACTTGCTTAGTCTCTAAATGAGGTTGAATTGTTAATTCATTGTTACTTGTAGCCAGTTTCCACTGCCATTAAAAGGAAAAAAATAACAGTTCACGGACCTGGGATTTTGCAGAGAGGCTGGCTCATGAAATAGGGTGAGACCCTGCCGTACTCATGAGCCGACATCAACATTCTTCTTCAGCCTTCTTCATGTGCAGTGTGTGTGGGGGAGGTGGGGGGAGAGGGGGAAGAAGGCAGGACAGAGGCTGATCTGAATCCTGGGGAGTGGGGTGGGATGAGGAGAGCCATTCCACATTATGAGTTATATTGTGGAAGCCCTGTAACCCCCACACTGGAACCAATTAAATGCCTAGTATAAGATTATGGGTGATGTGTGGGTAGAACCCCTCCCCTGTATTTATATTTAATAAAAGATGCAGCTTGCCACTTGAAATCCATCTGTATCTGTCCTCATTAATACTTTTCTGCCTCTGGAACATGGTCATCTAATGAAAATGCAATGCAATCACTGAGACAGACTGCATTTATCAAGAATACCTTCTCCTAACGGAGCACCCCAGTAATTTTACATTTGCTAAGGAATTATTTTCCCAATGTGACAAAACACTACCTGGGATTAGTCCCAGAATAGCTCAACCCTTTCCAAAAGAGTTTAGAACTTCATTGCTCATAACACACATGCACAGAACGCTCTGCGCTGTGCTTAGTCAGTGCAACACATTGCCTTTTTAATAAGAAATACAAAACAACTGCTCACTCAAATACATTTTCCATTTATTTTTCTGTGTCTAGGATAAGTGGAGACAGATCAATGTTTCAGCTACAAGTGAAACATTACTTATATTGTAAAAATCTGTATTAACTTTTTGTATTTCCAGTATTTTATAAAATTAGATTTATTTCAGATGTGTTTTAGGCATTTATAAAACAACATTGTTTCTGGTATTAAACTAGCGTTATTTATTTTTGATGGGATTAGATTCACCATTTTGAATAAAATTCTTAATCACCAATATTAAAACAGCCACTTCACCTAAGGTTATGTCTACATTGCTAAAAATCTTGAGGCAGCAATTCTCACAACCCTAAACAACAGACTTAGGTTCACTCTACACAGCTTAAAATAGCTGTGCAGACATTCCCACTCACACTGGAGCTCTGGTTCTCAAAATTTACCCCTTCTGTCAAGTTTCAGAGCCTGAGTTCCAGCCCAATCAGGAATGTCTACACTGCATTATTAGCCCTCTAGTGCAATCCCAAGTATGTAGACCCAGGCTCTGAGATTCATTCCTTTGGGTCTTTTTTCACAGTGTGCATATTCCCTAAGAGACCATGCTGCCAGAGTCAATTCATTGAGTGGTTGCTTAATGTAGTTTCCCCCGTACTATAAAAGAAGGAAGAATGCCACTCACTCCAAGTTTACTTCGTGTTACCAGTGTTCTTGCTTTACCCATCTGATGCTTAATATCCTCCCAATGCCTATCATTTGTGACTGTTGAGCTTGGTCTGGACAAAAGCGGTGCTTGAAAGGCTGGTGTTATTGAACTTGGGAAAACTTCAAGCTACAAATTATTTGAAGCAGTTTACCCAAAAATACTTCCCCAATTCCACTGCTTTTGTCAGCCATGGAAAATAAAGTAAGCTAGCTAGTGACAGTAAATCCTTACTAACTATTTTTTCAGACAGAATTCCTATTGCTACTGAACCGAACCTATATGCATCAAGCTGTTCTGAGGTTCAGCCATCAAACATACAACCCCATACAAACAGAACAATAAAATATCCATTATTGTGTTAACATTTTTTAAAATTACCCACTATATTAAAATAATGCTTTTTCTTCACTTATTTATTCTCTCAAGATCTCCACCAAAGCTTTCCACTGTAATGTCACAGACTGTATCCAGTCTGCAGAAACTTTCTACACAATATGGTGCTTTCTACTTTAAGTAATCCTGTAGATGGGACAGCTCATGGTCATATGTGTTTGCAGAACTGGAATCTATTTATAATCAACTCTGCATATCAGGTATTGCAGAATAAAATAGAAATTTGATCAGCACTAACAAACATGGGAAAGATAATGGAAAGTTTTGCATATTTTACAGGGAATGTATTTCTGTTTTATTTTTAATTACACTGTCAATAGCTTTTTAATGCTGTGTCAACTCCAGTTTACAATATTTACCCAAAAAAGAATTGTCATACATTTATAATCTTAGTGGAGATTTCATTTTATACTACTTTAGTACTTGACAAGCTAATCTCTCTCAGCAGGCATTCAAAAAAACAAACCAAAACCACCACCCCAAATAAAGCATAAGACAGCTAAAAAAAAATTAGAACCCCAATTGAAACTCTCCAAAATCCAGATTTTTTCTCTTTTAAGCAGTGACATGCTGATAAGTGCATCCTGTTACATGGAACAAAACAAAACAAAAAACAAAAGTGACTGTGATGCAAGCGACTGTATAAGAAACCAGAAAATTAAGTTACCAAAATACAAGGCAAAAGTACAAGGTGATACGTATCAATCAATTGAAGCCAGTGTCCCATCATTTAGCTCCACATTTGTTTTGTTTTCCCTCCACATCTCCCCAATATGAACTAGAGAAGAACTTAGGTAACCATGTTTGTTTTGGTGGTAGCTTCAGCAATTACTACTTTCCCCCTGCTTGCTTGTGAGAGATTGAAATAATTCTCTTTTGCCCTTCCTGTGATGTTTGCTTACACTCTAAGATCCACAACAGCACAAGGTGGAAAATACTCAAAGTCTGTCCCCCATAGTGGTTTAAATACACACA
This sequence comes from Pelodiscus sinensis, assembly GCF_052426305.1. Classification (NCBI taxonomy): domain Eukaryota; kingdom Metazoa; phylum Chordata; order Testudines; family Trionychidae; genus Pelodiscus; species Pelodiscus sinensis. Next base: position 150,563,484 of record NC_143053.1, read on the forward strand.
TTAGATAAAATCCAAATCCACAGTATAGTTATGCATGCCCTGAGGGAGCAAGCAAGAAACAAGACTCCGCTTCATTCATATATGTGTGTGTGTGTGTGTGTGTGTGTGTGTGGAACCCTTCTGCCAGACAAGGCCTGGATTCAATATCTAACAGGTTCTTTTTAACAATACAACACACTACTGGTTTGAATTCCCAGCCAGTAACCTGAGAAAATTGCTCTGCACCTGATGGGTTCATCTAAGAGACAATACCTCCTCTCTTTCAAGCACAAAGTCTGAGTGTAAAGAAGAGATAAACAGGGGAAAATGAACCAGCATTAATTTGCAAACAGGATTCGTAAGACCATGAGCAAAACATCCACACTGGAGTATGTGGCAACATTATTTACCTCAGGTCCAACAAACAAAAGTTCCTTTAACGTGCCCCTCCTCTCTCTGTTTACCGCACTGCACTGCACTGCACTGCACCGCACCGCACCACACTCACAGTTGTCATCTTGGGTCAGTGAAGACTCAGAGCAAAGAGGTATAGTCATATAGGTTCACCCCAATACTGAGGGGGCAAGAGCGAAGGCTCTTTGCTCACTCCTCTTGTCAGCTGCTTGCTCCACCTGCTCTATCAGCCTCTTTCTTCACCACAAGATGTTTTGAGGGCCCACTGCTTAATACAGCTGTCAATAATTTCAGCTGTTAGCGGGGGAGCCTCACTGAACAGGCTGGACAGTCTTGTTTACCAGAAACACTGTCTGAAAGCATGTCTAATATTTAGACCTGGTTACTAGTCATTTCAGCTCTAGTGATCTGCAACGGAAAGACTCTCAGTTGAGCCCAATCAGCTCTGTCATTACACACTGGAGGGGGTAGAATCAAATAGTCTCTAAAGTCCTTAGGCAGAGTCCACACCACTAAGTACAAACACCTGTCCCTATCCCCTTCTCATCTCTGCTGGGTTTTGGTGCCCTGCCTAGGGAGTGCAGGTTAACTGAGAGTGAGTCCCTCCTACAGGGCATGCCAAACACAGTTCTGCTGTCCTTGCTTCACACAGCTCTTGTATTATTCCCCATGACAAAAGTGACTTGTGATCTAACAGCAGCCAAAAGTGATCACAGGCATACCTAGGCCTAGGAGGTGCATCTATGCAGACCAAGTTCATTTCCAGAGATCTTCTATTCCAACTCACCACAAGGTATCAGGGGAGAGCTCATTCAGACCCCACTGACACCTAGAAGCACAGAGGAGAAACCTTGGGTTTTATGAACAATGTGATAGGTAGCTACCTCATTTCACTTAGCAATATTAGCTGTGTGAGGAGGGTGAAACAAATGTTTGGTGTGTGAAATAAAAAGGATCCAGGGAAAGCTTATTTAATCACAGGCTTCATCACCACTGCCCAATGAAAGGAAGGGGCTCCTCTGCCCTGGTTTGCTTATGAAGAAAGGCTCACAGCCTGCCTCTGTGAAACAAAGAAGCTGGGGGGGAGGGGGGGAATAAATGGTCAGTTTTCAGAATGGAGAGAGGTAACTAGTGTTGTCCCGCAGCAGTCCATACTAGGAACAATCCTATTCAACATATTCATAAATGATCTGAGAAAGGGGTAAACAGTGAGGTGGCAAAATTTGCAGATGATTTTAAACTAGTCAAGATACTGAAATCCAAAGCAGACTGTGAAGAGTTTCAGAAGGATCTCACAAAACTAGGTGAATGGGCAGCAAAATGGCAGATGAATTTTAATGTTGATAAATGCAAAGTAATGCATATTGGAAAATATAATCCTAACTAAACTGACAAAATGATGGGGACTAAATTAGCTATAACTACTGAAGTGAGATATCTTGGAGTCATTGTGGATAGTGCTCTGAAAATAGCCACTCAATGGGCAGCAGCAGTCAAAATACCAAATAGAATGTTAGGAATAATAAAAAAGGGGAAGAGAATAAAATAGAGACTATCTTATTGTCTCTATAAAAATCTATGGTACACCCATATCTTGAATGCCCTGCAGATGTGGTAATTTCATCTCAAAAAAAGATATCTTGACATTGGAAAAAGTTCAGAAAAGGGCAACTAAAATGGCTGGAGGTTTGGAACGGCTGCCCTATGAGGAGATATTAAAGAGACTGGAACTTTTCAACTTAAAAGAGAGGAGACTAAGGTGGAATATGATAGACGTCTATAAAATTATGACTGGTGTGGAGAAAGTAAACAAGGGAAAGTTATTTACTTGTCATAACACAGGAATTAGGGGTCACCAAATGAAATGAATAGGTAGCAGGTTTAAAACAAACAAAAGGAACTATTTCTTCACGCAGTGCACAGTCAACCAGTGGAACTCCTTGCCAAAGGATGTTGTGAAGACCAAGACTTTAACAGGGCTCCAAAAAGAACTAGATAAATTCATGTAGGATGGGCCCATCAGTGGCTATTAGCCAGTATGGGTAGGAATGGTGTCCCTAGTCTCTGTTTATCAGAAGCTGGGATTGAGTGATAGGGGAAGGACCATTTGATGATTACCTGTTCTGTTCATTCCCTCTGGGGCACCTGGCATTGACCACTGTTGGAGGACAAGATACTGGGCTAGATGGACCTTTGCTCTGACTCAGTATGGCCCTTCGTATGTCCTATGGTGGCCCGTCTCTCAGGGATTTCTCAGAGGGTTGTGGAAGATGTCTGGTTGTGAGGGAACATGAGGCCATTCGCTATTCCCTGTTCCTTCACCTCTTGCTTCTCTACTTCTGTTGGTTAACCTTTATTCATCCCCTCTTATCTTTTACTTTTTTCATGATGAGTTATGCCCACCCCGCTCCACTCTGATATCCTGCTCCAATACCAATTACTGCTCCAAGTTAGTGCTTCTCCAAGAAAAGAAGTGATGACAGGGGCTTTCACTTCCTAAATAAACCAGATCAAGAAATGGTGACATTTCCAGCTTTGGAAACAAACCCTCAAGAAATTGTCCCAGTCATCATCACACACAATTTGGACAGGTTTGGATGAGGTGCTTTGTTTCAGGATCATTATTATTTCTTTTTCTTTCTTTTTCTTCATCATCATAAAGCATACTGTCCATTCTGAAAGTACTGCTCAATTTAGTGAATTGAAACATACTTCAGATGGGAAGAGCTGCTTGAACTCTGTTCCCCTGGGACCTGTTAACATTTAGTTTATTTTAGCAATTACAGGAGCCTTGACTGAGTCCCCCTGCAAGCTCCAGCAGTAAACAAAGAAGGATGCTCCTCCCAAAGAAGTAGCACTACATACAGTTTATCTAGGCTCTTGCAGTCCTTGATGGCCTGCTTTGATGCACAGCCATCTCCTTGCTTAGCCTGCATGGGTATGGCCCACAGAAGACAGCAGTTAACTCCTTGTTTCCTGGAACGAGGGCAGGGCCTTTGTACTGGAATCTCGCAATTTCTTTTTTTCCTCCTTTCTAAAGAAACTCTGCATTAAAAACACACACCGAGGCCTAGTGAAAACCAAACACCGATACGTTTTACCGCAGTAACTCACAAACTCTGCAGGATTACCAAGTATAAGACATACATTGGGATTTTCAAAATTAACCTAATGACGTAGGTGCCTAATTCCCATTGAAATCCAGTGGCCTAACTCCCTTGGACCCTTTCCAAAATCCTTGCCCCAGTAGTTTACACCCCTGCTGCTGAATACTGCTTTGCTCTGGGTTTGGAAAGGCAGCAAGGTGATGTTAGCAGTATAAATATATACTAGCTTAGGAACCAGTGCTTAATTAGGTACTTACATAGCCGCTTTCACCATAGTATCTAAGCCCCTCACATTCCTTAATTTGGGCATGCTCACAACAGCCCCATGAGATATGGTGCTATATTGCAGAGGAGGGACTGAAGCACGGATGCCTAGGCATTGCACCACCTGGTGCCCAGAAAACAATAGGCGGCTATAAAGTCGGAATTGGGCAAGCAGGTACCCTAAACAATGAATAGGGTTTGACCAGGGTCTATCACCTCTCAGGGGAGGTTCTTATCACTGGGTGGGGATTCTGGTGTGCCTCTCTCTCCTTGAAGCTGTTGCACTTTGAATAATTAGTCACTGAAGCTGGGACACTAAAACCTAGGTCTCCTCACTTCTAGACGGGTGCCCTAACCATCAAGCTATAGAGTCTTTCTGGCTCTCACTCTTGGGCTCACTATTTCTGTGAACATTTTAAGATAGAAACAAACCACTGTGTTAACAAAAGAAAGACAGCTGCCCCGGCACAGCCCAGCCACCTTTCTCCTATGATTCCTCCGAGGCAGCAGACTGGATTTCCAGATTACCATTCTATATATGTTGCTGGAACTTTATTGTATAAAGGAATAGCTAGTTGTCTTATTTTAAATCTAAAAACAGATAAATAAAATAGCAGTGCAATAATAATAATGTATTATACCACTTCTATAGCATTTCTCATCCACAGATTCTAAATACAAAGGAAGGTTCAAAGGTAAATACTGGCTAACCAAGACATTTTCAATTTAGGTAAAAAAAAAAACTTTTTTAAAAAGGCCCTATGCTGCCAAGTAAAAGAACCTCTGAATTCAGGCCCCTCCTATGACAACTACACCCTGAGTAGATAAATGTAGAAGATGGAGCACAAAATGACACCTGTAGGGCCTAGCTAGCCACAGAACAAGGCGAACATCAGGCCAGACTCAGCCTGGCAGCAATCATTCCCACTAGCCGAGATGTGTTACTGTAATGTAATATGAAGTAAGAAGCTTTTTTCATTCCCAGCATTTAAGAAGATGACTTGCGGGTGTTAGGATGATTGGAAAACTCTCTTGGGGTGGGGGGGAAATGCTATGGGGAGGATGGAGAATACAGAATTAGGCAAGTCGCATGTAAATGACTAGTGTGCTGAGCTTTTTCTAGACCCAGCCTGCCAGTTGTGGTTGTGCATGGCAGTCAGCATTAGGAGAACTTGTACAACTAGTTTTACAGGAACACACTGAGACTCACTGCACTTCAGCACCTTCAAAAGTCATTTGACCAGTTAGTGGGAGTGGTGCTGCCTCTCCTCTTTCACTCCCACCCAAGCTGATGCACTTTAAAAGCCAAAGTGGTCTAAGTCATTTTCTTGACATCAACAACTGATTTGATATAAATATATTCACATTCAATTGAATAGCAGGATACATGATTTTGAATGACTCACGTATGTAAACATACCTCCGTGTTCATATATGGCAAGACACTTAAACCAAATTTAAACAGAACTTTATGTTCTCTCCCAGAAGAGTGTTAGTTCTGGGAAAAAAGAAAGGTAGCACATTGTTGTGCTCAGACTTATTGGCACATTTTATGAGGTGCAAATATGGGCACCATGCCATCCATTTTTAGGTAGCATATATTAAAATGCTATAGCTAATCTATCTGGATTGTACTACGTACATATTGAAAACACAACACCTACATTAAAAAAAAACTTACAGGTTGTAACATCAAGCCCTGACAGTTTATGAAATTCAGAATTAAGATTGACGGTACAGCCGTAATTTGGGCCCCTTGATGCATATGCATCATAGGATGGTCTTGAAGTATCCCATCACATGGTATTATTTCAACGGGATCCCTGCCCCATTCAGTGCATAAGTTCAGCATGCTTGGGAGATGTATCAGGACTGTGTACTGAAGGAGGCTAGAGGAATGATCCCTCTTCTGTTGCAGAAATTGTAAGGTGGGTAGCAATGGAGGCAGGGGGCTGTAGGAAGAAAAAGGGGAGGTCTATGGTTAACTCTGTGGCACGCTGCTGTAAGAATTGGATTCTATCCTTGCCTCTGTTACAGAGTTCCTATATGGTAAGCCCTTTAAGTCAAACTTTTCCACGGATGCCTGCCAAATGTGTGTGCACCTCATTTTCTTAGTGCCCAGCTTGAGAAACTGGGGTCTGATCTTTAGAAATGCAGAGCATTCACAGCTGTAACTGAATAAGAGCTGGCTTTGAACAGACAAAATAGATGCTAAGTACTCCGAAAAAATCAGGTATCTATCAGGCACCCAAATGTTGTGGATATTTTGTCATTAAGCAATGGGCTTAAACTGCAGCAAGGGAGGTTTAGGTTGGACATTTGGAAAAAGCTCCTAACAGTCAGGGTAGACAAACACTGGAATAAATTGCGCAGGGAAGTTTGGAATCCCCATCTCTGGAGATACTTAAGAGGAGGTTAGATAAATGTCTATCAGGGATGGTCTAGACAATATTTGGTCCTGTCATGAGGTCAGGGGACTGGACTCGATGACCTCTCGAGGTCCCTTCCAGTCCTAGTATTCTATGATTCTACTATAATCTCTCTGTGCTACAATTCCCCAAATGTAAGATATTTCAGAAGGGGGGCTGTGTTAGAGTTGTTTTTGTAAGTAAGATAGAAATAATATCCCCGCATTCCATGGGGGTGGATATAAACAATTAATTTGTGAAGCATTCAGATACGGTAGAATCCAAGAATAAATTAATAATTCTGTATTTAGATCAGGGTTTGAATAGAGGGTAGTAAACAAGACAGGGGGCCACACACTGAAAAGTGAGGATAAAACAACATATTGAATAGAGATCATTAAATGAGCACCACCCATCTTGTGGACAGAATGAGTAGGGATCCTATGGAAAAAGTCATATGTGATCAGGTCACTAAAAACTGTATCATAACACATATGTTCCAGGGAACTAAATAAAAGAGGCACAGATAACCATTATTCTGACACTTCCTAATTTACGGGTGTCTGACTTTGCAACATTAATTGTTCCTTCAAAAAAGGTTTGTGTGTGTGTCATTACCTGATATATTCAGTATGCATTTTCATTTTCTAACACAAAGTAGGGAACATTAGCTATGTCACTGATGGGAAGAGTAAACACTTTTACAGTGCAAGAGTTCACTCATTTTGTTAGGGACCAGGCTTAAATAAACTTAGCATCAGAGTGAATCACGAAGTCAGGCAGCACAAGAAAAGTCCATAGAGATCTAACTTATGTCTGATGATAGGGATCCCTAAAGGTGCTGAAGAGCTTGACATTAATACTTGCTGTCTACTACAGTAATCATACATTTATGGAAGGAAACAGCAGTTTTTCCCACTTGTTATGGAAACAGAAAAAATCCTGCAGGAACTCCCTACTGAAACCAGTAGCCGGTGTACAACTCAGTCTTGTCACATTCACATCTTTCAGAAAGAGTGTCAGAGGAATGACCCTCAAATTTGGCAGAAAATACAGCCAAGTTACCTAAAAGAGATGGATCTTTTTGTACTTTTCCATTTTTCAGCTCAAAGTCAACTAGGAAGCCTGAAGATTTCCAAAATATTTTGCTTCATCTCAGAAAAGTAGGAACCACCATAATCCTGCAATATCCAGCTAAGGTGAAAACACTCCAAAATTGTTTTCTTACCTGATAGCATTCACCTAAAGTTTGTTCACCGCAGCAGGATCACCGATTGACTCTTACAATTTTAAAAACCTCTAGGTTGAAAAAAAACAGTGGAGGGAAAATAAAGTACAAGCAGAAAGCAAGGATGGATTCAGCTGCAAAGTTGGGTTCCACATCCATACCTCCCCTGTAGTCGACTCCAGGGATGTTTGGATTCAAAGTTTTGGCTTGGCCTATTATAGACTTGCAAAATTCAGCCCCAACTCCAAACATCTCAGGAAGAAAGTGAAATGACCAGTAACACCATTGGTAGAAGGTGTGTGAGCAACTCTCCTTCTAGTGGACAGTCCAAGTAGTTAAAAGAGCCCACCCCTTGCAGCTGAAGGATTTCCCCTCAACTTAAGGGCTGGCAGCCTATACAGTTGGACCTCTATCCAATGAGCTCCCTCATCCGACAGGTGCCGAGAGAGCAGCTCCACGGGTGTTCTAGGCCAGAGTACTCACAGAGAAAAGCTCTGTGCTCAGCTACTTCTTCCCCGTCCTCCCAGAGCTTCTGGAACACAAGGGAGGAGTGGGAGTGGGGGACACTCTAGGGAAGAGGCAAGGTGGCCGTAGTAGGGGGCCAGGAGCGCAACCCTACGGTGCCAGGAGAGCAACCTGGTGGCCAAGGGATTCCATGCACTTCTGTGTGGCTGTGCTCCTGGGCTCCAGCCACAGGACTAAGGACCCACACTCCCGTCCCTGCTCGGTCAATGCTGGCCCTGCTACCAGAATGGGCCCTACCGGTGGTAGCAGAAGAGGGGCTTGCATGGACCTCCTCATATCTGGCAAATTCCCTGGTTTGGGACCAGTCAGATCCCAATGGTGCTAGACCAGGGAGGAACAATCTCTAGTTTTGGTGCCAAAAAGCACTAGATTGATCCTTGATGATGACATTGGTCGAAAGCAGATAGACACCAAAGTTAGTTATTTAAAATGGTCAGGAAATCAGCCAGCCAAGAGCCGCCTGGTCCATTTCTCTTTCTGATTAGTGTTCTTGAGAGAAAAGCAGGGAGAGGGCAGCCAGGGGTTGAAGGAAAACTCCCTTTAGAAAGCTCCTAGGAGAGGAAAAGTCACCATTAATTCCCAGCCACTCAGAGTGGGCATATAAATAGAAAAAAATGGGTGTAATAATTTTAATCTTATTTGGGAGAGTTGAAATCACACCTGACTGGAGTAACATTCCCACTCAAATGATTTTCCTTACTTCAGGGACAATCTTCAAAGCACAAATATACACAGGCCTGCTCTTTGCTGTAGTTCATTTAATCAACAGGGCTCTGCTTTCTTTAGCATGACTGGCTCTTTGACATTTCTGCAAATGCCAGTCTTGCTGGAGAGCAGATATGTCGCTAAGTTTTCTATTTGGTGTTCCCTTTAAGTCATTTAATCAATAGGAGCCGAGTATAGATGGCAAGCTATAGAAACAATATTTTTAATTGTGGGAGAATCTAAACCCTGCATAATTTCAGAGCGTCTTCCTCGTGCTTATGAACTACTTTGCATAATAAGTTATTTTTCTGCTCGTGCCCATTACTCTGGGGACTGAGTGTAAATTCACTTGGATTAATGCAGTATAGCTTGGCTTCAGGAAAGAGAAACATAGAAATTAAACTGAAAACAGGGAATTCACACTGCTCTTTTTTTCATACACACGCAAAAAGAAAATCTGGGGCCACACTGACTTTCTGCAAATGAAATGTGCCATCCATTCTAGATGCTTTTGGGAAGTGAGAACGGCTCCCCAAATTGGGCAGTATCTATGGAGGTTGGGGATAGCTAAGGCAGCTCAGGATTGCAGAACTTGCAGCCCTAGGGGAAGTGCTTTTAAGTCATGTTTGTGTCCTTCCAATTTTGTTCTGTTCCTTGTACCAGAGAGTCCACTGGCATAGTTTACACAGCCTAAGTCCACTGGCATAGTTTACATAGCCTTAGTCCACTGGCATAGGTTACACAGTTCTGTCCCAAAAACACGTATTCTGGGTTAAAATACAAGATGCACCAATTTTGGTATGATTTCAAACTGGTTTAGTTAAATCAGTGCAACTTTCAGCGTGGACACTCTAAATATCAATGCACACCTGGTTACATTGGTTTATCTTTCCCCTATCAACTAATGTCCCCATTGGGGTTTGCACCTGTTTAACTTAACTGGGGGTTTTATACACACAATCCCTTTGAGGGTCCCTGTTGACCTTGCTTTTGAAGCATAGTGGTGGATATCTGATGGGAAGCTTGCACTGCCGCTGCCAGTGCCAATAATGCACCTGTTCTGTGGGCAAAGAAGCAGCTCCATTTTTAGGGCTGTCCACGTGAGCCCTTTTTTGAAGTCACTAGGAAAACATCTCATTATCTGGTGTTATATATGAAATAGTCATGCATAGGCTCATTGACTTCAACGGACTTTGAAGCAATACCCAAAAGAGCCAATGATTTTAAATTGTGCTTTCCCTTCTGTGCCTCAGTTCAAGGTTAGCTTTTCACTTTTCCCCAAACTACCATCATACCCAGAAAGATCAATTTTGTAAACATTTCTTGAGATCACTCAAAACATAACTAAAAGTAGGGGATCCCCTATGTATGTAATATTCTCCATTGTGTGAAGGGCTAATGCAAGACCTATGCAACACAAATTCCACATCAAGACTCGGACTTCTATTCTACAATACATTGTGAATAGGGGGTCTCCTGCATTGACTTCAACAGGGCTGCAAGGACCCAAAGTTCACAAAGATCTTATAGAGACTTTAGGTTTTAAGAAGGATTTAAGTGTTGCACGGGGCAGTCCTGTTGATGCCCTCCTCACAAAGTCGAATTTCACACACCCCTGGTGAAATGCTACATTCCATCCCCTGGTATATCCAGACAGACTTTCTGACTCAGAATCAGGAAGTATAGGGAAATGCCAGAATACTCAAGAGAGGTTACTTTTTGGGCAACATTTGTCTCCCAAGTTGTAGGCAAAGACATTTAAGCTACGTCTAGACTGGCAAAATTTAGTGCAAATACTCTAAATGCAAGAGTTTTTGCATTAGAGTATTTGAGTAAGAGAGCGTCTATAGTGGCATGTGCCTTTGCACAAAAGATGTGCTTTTGCGCAAAAACATCCGTGCCAGTGAAGACGCTCTTTTGTGCAAGAAAGCTCCGATGGCCATTTTAGCCATTGGGCTTTCTTGCACAAGAAATTGATGTTACCTGTCTACACTGGCCTCTTGCGCAAGAGGACTTATCCATGAGCAGGAGTGTCGGAGTATTTGCGCAAGAAGCACTGATTTTATACATTAGAACGTCAGAACTGCTTTTGCGCTAAATCTTGCCAATGTAGATGTAGCCTTACTTTGCATGTCTTGTAAGATCTGGTCCCCATAGTGGTTTGGATGCACTTAACAAATTAACTTGTGAGTGCCTATTTGGCTTGAACTTCTGAACATTTTTGCGGCATGTCCTTTACTAATTTTTACAATAAACAAGAAGCTAAGTAGAAAATCAGGAAACAATATCCATTTTATTCCATTTGCAACTAAAATGCTGACAGTGCATCTCATTTTTTCCTTTAGATAACAATTTAATATAGTAACACTTCACTTTGGTCAATATTTGACTTAAAAGTCCCTTGAGGTAAATATTGATTGCAGCTTTGTCTCAATCATTATTTAATCCTAGTATCAATAAATCTTGGTATTGCTCGCAACCTGTCAAAATATATCTGACATGGTCTTTCAGTTTGCAAACCTATTACTTGATGAAAAGATTCTTTAGCAGTACAGAAGTAAATATTGATGTACAATACCTATCCCCGCCAAACAATTTCCCCTCAAATAACAAATATACCTTTCAGCACTACAGAATTTCATAATAAACTAACAGGATATAGTACCCCATTACCAAGCTTCTCTCCAACAGTAAATCTAGAGGGGGAGAAGTGTTTGACACGAGGCAAATTGAATCAGCTGAAAAATTGCTGACTGGGGACGTGCTAAGATTACTTCTAAAAACTGTTTTAAGGAAGACAGTGTTGCAAGGTATTCCCAGTTTATAATAATCATATTTGATAACCTCTTGATTTTCTTAAAATCTTTATTATAAAATGCTCTTGATCAGATCATATGGCCCAAAGAGCCTCATAAAGTTAGGGAGTCTTTTTAAAAAAATGACAACTTCCTTTTAGGTAATTATAGCAATTACCATAGCATATAGAAATTTGTATTCATAGTGTGTAAACTAACTTATGGCAGACTATTAATATAATTCTAAGTCGTGCAAATAACACCCTATTGAATCATAGGACTGGAAGTGACCTTAAGAGGTCATCTAGTCCAGTCCCCTGCACTCATAGAAGGATTATTATGTAAGACCACCCCGAGAGGTGTTTCTCTAACCTGCTCTTAAAAATCTCCAATGATGGAGATTCACAATCTCCCTACGCAATATATTCCAGTGTTCAACCACTCTGACAGTTAGGAAGTTTTTTCTCATGTCCAACCCAAACCTCCCTTGCTGCAGTTTAAGCCCATTGCTTCTTGTCCTATCCTCAGAGGTTAAGAACAATTCTTCTCCCACTTCCTTGTAACAACCTTTTGGGTACTTGAAAATAGCTATCATGACCCCTTCCAGTTGTCTCTTTTCCAGACTAAACAAATCAAATTGTTTCAATCTTCTCTCATAGGTCATGTTTTCTAGACCTTTAATAATTTTTATTGCTCTTCTTCGGACTTTCTCCAATTTGTCCATATCTTTCTTGAAATGTGGTGCACAGAACTGGACACAATACTCCAGATGAGGCCTAATCAGTGCAGAGTAGAGCAGAAGAATTATTTCTTGTGTCCTGCTTACCATGCTCCTGTTAATACATCCCAGAATAATGGTTGTGTTTTTGCAACAGTTCTGTGCTAACCCTAAGAAAAGAACATATGAAACACACACCAAAATGATGTTACTGAGCGTGACTGGAACCAACCATTATGTGATATTAGGATCAGACAGATATGAATATGAAATATAGGAAAAATACTCTATGGGTGTGTCTAGACTACAGGGTTTTTTTGACAAAAGTGGAATTTTGTCGACAAAACTATACCTGCATCTACACTGCCACTAAGTTCTGTCGACATAACATCGACAAAACTCAGCAGTTTTGTCAATGGCTATAAACCTCATTCTATGAGGACTAACGCCTTTTGTCAATAGAGCTCTGTCGACAGAAGGTGTTATTGCATCTACACTGTCCTTTGCGGCTTGCTTTGTCGACAGAACTGGATGTAGTCTAGATGCTCTTTGTTAACAGACGCTTTGTCGATTGTATCTGTCGACAAAACTTCTGTTGACAAAAGCTTGTAGTCTAGACGTATCCTATGTTACAATTATTTCTGTAATGGTGAGTATGTGGTACAAATCCCTCTCTGGGCAGATGTGCAGAGGATTTAAATTTTTATAGACCCAGCTACAAAGCTTTTCCTTGTGTAGTTCAAGTGGTAGCAGTTGATGCCGGAGGTCTCTAAGTCAGTCCCTTTGGTGTGTCAGCCAGAAGTGAAACCAACATACACTTCTTCTGTATTCATGCACAAAAACACTAGTTTGTGCCTCAGTTATGGTTGAGCTAGCTGTAACATACCTAGCACAGAAACAAGCACATGAAAAGTTAAGTCTTCTAACATTACACACCCTTGTCTCTGCCCAGTCACTAACCTCTCCAGTAGCACATTATTCCCCACAAACTGAGCTCTGGCTCAATAGGCATGTCAGCTTCCTCGCATCCCCTTCTTAAAATCCTAGCACTAGAGCACACAGAACAGATTTTTCCCTCAAATGTCCCTTCTGTATAGTTCTGAGAAACCACACTCCTCCCAGGGGTTCTGGAAGGCTAGCATCTTTATAAGGGCAAAGTGAAGGTTGTGGCATATGGGGCTAATAAATTAACTGATTATTTAATAGTTACTGAAAACTGTTTTTTCCTATAAGACTTTCCCCGAGCTGCATTGTAGGAATATTTTGGCATAAATTCAAGAATAACGCTATTTCACAAATGCCACTTTTTATAACTTGCTAATTGCGCCAGTGCATCAGCTAGCTTTCAGGGCACCTGGATTTTGATATCTGGTGATATCTGGATTTTGTGGGTGGTTCTGCTTATTGCTCACTGCTGGCCTTCCTCATGCACAAAAAAAGTCTAAAGCTTGTCATCTTCTTTTTGATTAACCTTGTTGTGTCTCTGCAATAAGATACACCATTACATTTATTGTTTCCTGGCACAGAACCCAAGATACCATTTGCAAAGATAGCTCAACAGCACAGTATAAAGAGGCACCCATCCAGAAAACAGCATTATTCCACAGAGTGCTGATTCTGGGATTATCATGTGCAACATATGCACAGTCCCCTTGAGTCCTGGTCTCTTAACTTCCTTCTGATTTAGTGCTTCCACCTCCTCAAGCAAAACCAAATATCTATTACCTCTTAAATGAAGCAAATGGGGATTTCTTGGCTTCAGGGATCTCAGAAAATATACTGTAGCCCTCCCATTGGGATATTTGCTTTTTCTAAAACAAGCATTCATGTACTGATTTATATTTACAGCATCTGGCTATGTAAATTTCACACATAAATCTGTGTCTAATGCAAAGCAGAAATATGTAATTAAATATATTGACTAATAAAGTGTTTGAATGTGCCTACAGCCTTTCAGCAAAAGATTTCGAGCATGCCTGACTATCAGACTCCCTTGCTCTCACCACTAGACTCCTTAACTATTTGGAAACCTCAAAAGGTTCAGAGATTTGTTCTGAATTAGCATTTAGATCTTTAGATGTATATGCACATTTTCATAACTATGATTGTCAGAACCTTTTTGGTTTACGAAATTGGGGTGGGGTGGTGCGTCTATCTCTGGGGGGGAGGGGAACAGAGCAACTGTTTAACAGATGATCACTGTTTTTCTTTAAATGTACCTCTGCACAGGATGAAATTACACTTGAGATTGTTAGATGGGTGTTTGGGTACATTGTGATGGGGAAGGACCTTGTATTTTACTATGAAATGTGCAACATTCAAACACTGGGTTAACTTTTGGGATGGCATTATTAATTTTAGTGTAAATACATCCTCTGCTCTTTTTTTGTCTTCAGCTTTCATAACTTATCCAAGTAGCACAAATGTCTCTTTCTCTTCTGACCATGTTAGCAGGTAACAGCATTTTCCTCCTTATTTCCACATTTCTACATTTCTCAGGAAGATTCATGTTTTCAAATTCATCAAACTTCATGTACCCATTAGTTAGTTTCATTTAGGTTGTTTCTGCACTTCAAGGGCTTTTGACACAGAGAATCTTTTGACACCAGGAAGCATTTTCAAGTTTCTGTTGGATGACGTTTATTTGCTTGTAAGACTTGTAGTTTAATAACACCACCCATATGTCTTGCTGTACACAGGGGCACATGCTTGTAATCCCAGCTACTGGGGAGGCTAAAGTGAGCAGATCACTTGTGCTCAGAGGTTTTGAGATGCAGTGTGCTATACTGAATGGGTGTCTAGTGCCAACAACAGCCTGACCAGCTGGTAGCTGAAGGACTGGCTAGAACAACACAAATAGTCTCTCTGAGGGTTGATGGAGTGATGGATCAAGGTGACCAATGTGTCTCAGTAATATTACAGGTGTTTTCACCAAAAGCACTTTGGAACGATAAATGGGAAAAATCCACAGCGTGTTTATAGAGCAACACACAAACACTTTAAAACAGCGTCATTAATATATACCACAAATATGACATGTATGTCTTTAAGGCACATTCCTCCTGTTAATGGTCTCTTTGCACCAGAAGCCCAAGCAGGAATTCTGGCATCCTCAGACAAAATTCCTTTCAGAACACCTGTCCAGTATACACTGAAGTACCAGCTTTGCCATTCCTTGCAAGGGTACAGCATGCATGACCGTCTATGACTGGAGCAGGAGAAAGGGGGCTTTGTGAGAGAGACTTTCTAATGGTTGCATAAGCTGTACACAGTGTCTGTGCTTATGAGCCATACTGTACCTCTTCCTCTTGTACACTCTGTCCCATAAAGATTGGTATAAACATAAAACACACCTGCCCTTTATTACAGTTTTACAGATTCAGGGCCTTGCACATTTTATTGCTGGTGCTCGTAAACAGCTGCAGCTTGGTCAGGTGCCAAGAGAAGATGCCTTTTCCTGAAGAGAAACCATCGCTTATTGGAAGCTTTCGAAAGGTTTTTGCAAAGTTGCAACACTGAATTTCTTATACGGCCTTTGTATAGATTATTACCAACAAAAAGCACTTTGAATTAGCATATTAATTATTCCTCAATGAATTCTTAAATGTTAATCCTCTGCATGTTGCTAATTAAAGAGGAGCTATCAAACTAGGAAAAGATAACATTCCCAAGTCCTGCGGAGATTGCTTTTACCTGAAAAATGAATCAGCTTTTATTGCCTCTATTTTTAGGATAAGTCTTCATTTAGGGAAGTGAAAGGATAGCTGCCTGACTTTGCATTCACACTATGGCCTAGTGTGGCGGCTACAGATTCCTTTCCACTTCTTCCAAATTAGCATGAATTATTTCATGCCACTGGACCCTAACCTCCACTTCTCTCACTAAGGGCATGATCCAAAGCTTAATGAAGCCAATGAAAAGACTCGCAATTACCTTAATTGGTTTTTGGCTTTTGCACACTGACCACAGGTTTGGACCAAGTAAGCCCTTTGCATTGCCTCCAAAGACATAGCTATCCTCTTCAAAAATGATTTTGTACTTTTCTGGTAGACTCTGGTCTCACCAGAGACTAAGAATCTAATTTACTTACAAGATGTCTAATCTGCGCCTTTGGCTATGAACTGCTACAATTACAACCATGCCACTAGCACACAATGCTGAACCCATCTGTGCTTTGCTAGTACACAATGAACTAAATTTTCCCCTCAGAAATCTCCTGAGTGGAGTTCCCATTAGTCTGCTGAAACCTGCCAGCCATCAGGGAGATGGCTATCAATCTGATTCCCTCCCTTCCCGAAACCTAGAGTGTCCCATGGTAAGATTTGCAGATCTGAGTTGTTCAAACATAGTTAACGTTCAGCCAATAGTTGGGCCCATTGTCTGGGGCTTAATTCAACTGAGTGGCATTGGTTCAAAGAGCCTTTTATATAGTTGCCAAGACAGAGCAAGCTTCCTTATACTGTATTCTGAATGTACACAGAGTTGCTTTGTAGAAATCATGCCTGCTTCTCCTATTCCCCTTTCAGCTGACTGCTGTGGTATGTTTGGTGGAATGCATCTTCCTAGGTATTTGAGGAAATACCATCTTCTGTATCTAGCTGCTAATTTTATGATGCAAAACCAAAACCATTGGGTTCAAAAGACTTTCTGCAACATACTATACAATGGAAGAAAAGAAAGGCAAGAGAGCCAAATCCATTGTAAACAATTCTTTACAGCTTCTCCACTGAAGAAGAAACTTTCAGAAGCTCGTTTACAGAAAGAAAGGGGGGGAGGGAGGAGAGAGAGAGGTACCATAAAACAGGTATTCTTTCCTTATTGCACAAAAAATGAATTATATTGGGACACAGCCTTCTCTCCCTCTGGTCCCTGCCCCCCAGCCAGCCACCTACTAATGGAAGCCAATACGGAACAGCACAAATGGCCTATGGGAGAGGGTGATTAGAACAGGATGGTTTAAGTCAGCACGCTTGCATGCTATTCCTCACTTTTCTATGTGATCTTGATCAAGACACTACACCCCTCATTACTCCTGCTTTTCTGTTTCTTCAGCTGGTCCCTGACAATACTCACCTACTTTCTAGGAGAGATGCAAAATTTCATTCTGTAATCTCTGCAAAGTGCTTTGAGAGCCTCAAATGAAACTTAGGGAGTCAATGAAAGAAGACAAAGCTATTAAGCAATAGCTGTTAGTTTTCACTGTGTACATGCTCTGTGCTTCAGGAAAAAAAAATCACACTTTTGAGAACTTCAGAGAGTGAAGAAACTGAAAGTCCTACAATAATATTTCTTGTGCCCTGCCAAGTACGAGTAGCTGGTCCAGAAAACTTTTCAGACTAAGGCCAATTTATCACTTTCTAGATCTGAGATTACTATGATTGTTATAGCACTTATACTTGCATGACAATTCTTAATGGGATTCTGAAAGAAGTGAGATTCATGGATAAAGTAGGGCTGTAATGTCCTTCCCAAACTATTGCCCAATTTTACCTACCCAGAAAAAAGCCTCTGGAGATGTAATATCTCAGACATATTATTTGGTTTGGTGCTTTTCTTAGCTTTTCCCTACTCACAAGTGGATCGCACTTAGGTGGCTTAGTTGGAGAAATGGAAAATACAAGAGCCGCATTTTCAAAGTTTTGTCAGTAAAATGCATAAATTAGAAGCACAAATACTCCAATGCTCCAAGAAACAGGGATCTGCATGTACACACACCTCTTCAGTGATAAGCCAAAGACAGCAAGTGCTGCTCTCCCGTAGACATCAGGGAATACTATAGTTCTAAACAGCTGATAGGTGCTGGAGCTAGAAGTGCTGCCATACTTCCTGATTTGTAGTGGTTTCCATCATCTACCATGATCTACAGTTAGGTTCAATGGCTCTCAGCACCCCAAATACAATAATTGTTCCAGCCTGCCCCTCCAGTAGCAGCTAGCAAAACCAAACACATACATTAAAATGACATTAGGTTTCTATGGAAAATATCTTAGCTCCCTGGTGAGCTCTCTGAGGCCAGGTCTACATTACGGAGCAATATTGAACTAAAGTACAGAACTCCAGCTACATCGATAGTGTAGCTGGAGTCAGTGTATCTTAGATGGAATAACTATGGCATCTCCACTATAGGGTGTTGACTCTCACATTGACCCTCCTTATGCTTCCCGATCTGGTGGACTTCTAGATCAGCAAGAGGATGGTCGTTACTAGATCCACTAAATTGACCCTTGAGGGATTGATCCCCACAGTACAGATCTTCCAGTAAGTGTAGACAAGGCCTTAGAAGATTAATAGCATAAGACAACTTCAGCCACAGGGTAAGCAAGCACAACTCCACCAGCTTCACTTAAATAAATGTGACTATATTTTTGAAAAGCATACTTAGCCATAACTTTTCCCACTTCAACTAGTCTTTGATTAAACCAGTGTCAAATTCCAACATAATGGTGAGCTCCTTTGGGCCAAATTAAATATTGTACAGCTGCCACTAAGCTTCCTTTCTCCAGCTCACACACATACACTACTCTTTGGTGTTTGAAATGATCTTGATACTCCTTATTAACACCTTACAGGCAAGATAACTCTAATACTTCAGTTAAGCCATTTATCTGAGTTCCGTGTTCTGCATCTGATGGAAGAACTTAGCCCTAAAGCTGGCTCAATATCTCCATTTATCAGCTGCACAAGACGTAAAAAAGTAACAGATCTCTTCTCATGTATTTAACTGTTTTTATAATCAAAGGATACATTTTGTAAAAGCCTACTGAAATTAACAAGCCCTCACAACTTTTTACAATACTGCCAGAATTCCTCTATTCAACTGACAGGAAAATAGGATGTATAGATTTGTATTAAAAAGCAATGTTTATTATGGATCCTGTTTAAGTGAAGTAAGGCCTTGGATCAGAGCAGCAAAACTGTTGTATCTGCATATCAGCCTCTTTCCTCTCTCCTGCTGCAATTTATGTTAATACGTGGCTTATTCTTTCAGGGCGGGGGGAAAGAGGGAGCAGAAAGGGAAGCTTTCTAACATGCATTCTAAAAAGCATTCAGATTCTGAAATAGGAGATGTCAAATTGTAAATGGCTTTAATTTAGCCAGAAGAGGACACCAAACAAGTAATGCCAATCTACTTTTAAGTCCGGCACAGAATAGGAACTGAGCTTTGAGGCCTGTACTCAGCTCAGTACGTGGAAGTTACCAGAGAACAGTAGTTCCCATTAGCATTATAGAAGTTCTGCCTATGAGACAAGAAGGGGGCCGACTGTGTAATAATTAAATCAACATGCTAAGAAATGGCTGGCAGTCACAATCATCTGACTGTAATTTGACTTGCCCATCTTTCATTTTGGCAACATCTCCTAATGCCACCAACTGCCAGGTGGGATGGTGGCTTTGCCATAAATCCTGTGCGCCCCATGGCAGGAGCATGCCGGGAGCAGATTGTGGGCAGGATTCTCATCCTGTTCCTCAGAGGAAGAAATCTGCTACTCCATCTGCTCTCTGCCCACCTGCGCTGGGGAGAGAGGAGCTGGTATGCAACACCTGCTTATCTCTGGGTGCCTGGGCTCTGCAATTGGATAGTCTGCATAGGAGCCTCAGGGGGACAGAGGGGAAATCTTACTCTCCCATAAACTGACCCCCCCCTCCCAATCTGGGCATGTACCAAGACTGGCTGTCACCTGGGCACTCCCTTATGGCCAGGTGCCCATCTGCAGTGCCATGCTCTACTTGCCCCCTTCGTAGGATGCTTTCAACACACTCTTCAGTTTCCATCACAGCCTTTCTGGGGCCTGGGGCTTGTTATTAAATTAACAATGTTCTCAAAACAAACATGAAAGAAACATCCCCCCAGGCTTAGGCTGAGCATAGGCCCTTTCTTGCTCCCTGAGGAACTGTCCTTTCTTTGGGGACCATGACAGGATACCCTCTCTCCTTGCAGCTTTCTGCTGCCTTCTACCCAGGGAGCTCCTGATTCAAGCCAAGGAATCAGGGCTTAATCTCAGGATCTTTGGCCCATGGGTGAACAACCCTGTTCCAGGGCATAAAGCCTAAGGCAGAATCCAGCTCGTAGGGATCACATTATGCCCATCTGCACTGGAGCAAAAGGCACAGAGGATACTTTCATTTATCTACACGCATTTGAAATAGGAAGCAGGTAATTGCAAAAGCTCCATCCACATGACTTTTTTCAATAACTGATAATATAGTTAAGGCCCAGTTCTTATAAGGGTGGGGGAACAAGACCCTTAGTGGGATTTTCTGAGGAGTGATTTAGGACACAAACTGGCCATTTAAAGGCAAAGAGAAATAACTAGTGAATAATAAGCAGCAAGAATTTCAGTTTTCTCTCCCCAGCAAATCAAATGTGAAGCTATCATAAAACTGAAATGGGTACACTTGTCCTTACGGGAAGCAAACAGTGTCTCAGAGGAAACCGGTGACATTTTATTAGTGATCACGTGATAGCACTAGTGATAGTGTGGCCTGCTCCATCCCTCCTCCCCTGAATAGGTGCAAGTTTTCACACCTTGCATGGGTCCACCTCTCCCACAGCAGAAAGTACAAAAGTGGAGGCATTACAAGAGATATATCCAAGGAGAGATAGCATTTTTGCATGATCCTCAGCATATAAACAAGGCACTTAGCTATGTGCTACCCCCATAGGCCTCTCTCCCGCAGCGAGATAGGAATAACTTGGCAGCTGATCAAGCACACTCATTAATTCAAGACAGAGCTCCCTTTCTCATCACTTTTAACTTTGTGCTCTCTGTCACTCACTCACTCAATCACACACACACAGAGAAAAATCCCTCTGCATGTGCCATCTAGTATTGAGCCCACTGCCTGGCTTTGGTGAATTGAAATAAAAATTAAAAGCTAAGTTCAATAAACCCAGCAGAGTTGAAGTGGCTGAAATATTTTAGTAATTTTGTCAATAGAGAACTAATGGAACATCACAGCTCTTATGAACTTAGAAACAAAAAGCACCATTACCATGAGGGGGCTACCATGGCTGCATACCTAGCAACAGGCTAGGTCTAATGAAGCATTTCAAGAGTGGCAATGAAGATCAGGGAGAGTAGCTGTTGTCTTCTGTGTGCTTGCACAGGTGTCATTGAGGATGTTGTTTGACCCTTATGTTGACACCTAGGGCCAGATCACTCTCTTTGCCTGGAATTACCAGCAAAAGGCTCCTGGAAAGGAAATCTCACTGATTTTCACCTCTCTTGTTCCATAAGCAAAAGGGAGGGTTATTTACCCTCAGAGACTTGGGAGGTTGTGGGCCCCAATACCCTGGATAGCGCATACCCCCCTAGATGCCTGTGCCACCACATTGGCTTCAGGGATTGCATACACACAGCTTCATGTTACTCGTGGCATAGAGCCAATGCAGCCATACTGCCAACAACTCCCTTAAACAACTTAAATAACTTCTACTGGGGGCGAGGGGTGCTGTCCATGTCTAGGTGCATACATTAGATGGGGGCAGATGAGAAGAATGTTTTGTTGCCAGCATACTCAAGTGTGGATGCCCTCCCATTTGGCAGACCTTTATAAAGTCCTTGGAGGATGATATGAAAAAAAATGCAGAAAAAGTGAAATCTGTGCCTAGAGACTCCCCTTTGCAGACAAGATCTGGGGTACCTAATCTGTCCCTTAGCAAGTCTGTTGATGAGAAGGCCATAATAATTCAGTCTCCTGTAGCCATTTTAGCTCTACAGGGTTAACAAGAGAAGAGTGCAGTAAAAATGTATTATTTGGCACTGAAAACCTCAAGATACAATTCTGAATACCCACACAGAGATCAGCACTGCCTCATAAAAGGTAACCCTTTTAAATTATCACTTCTTAAAGTAGAAGGACTAAAAGGTTTAATTTCAAGCAGAAATTACCCCACAAGTTTCAGAAACTGTATAAAAAGGGCATAGAATGCCATGGTACAATATGAAGAATACCAATTTGACACCAATGGAAGAGGAAATTAAGAGTATATAGGCAGGATAAAAACTGGAGAAAAAAACCCTAAATTTAGTCAGGCTGAGGTAATTGTTCCCAGCTCCATTGACATATCCATCCAGACTGACTCAGGGTATGTCTACACTACAGCACTAATTCGATCTAACTTAATTCGAATTAGTTAATTCGAACTAAGCTAATTGGAACTAGTGCATCTAGACCTAAAAACTAATTCGAATTAGCATTTTGCTAATTCAAACTAGCATGTCCACATTGAGTGGACCCTGAACTGAAGTTAAGGCTGGCCGGAACCAGTGCCAGCAGGGCATCAGGTTAGGACTTAGAGTATGGAGCTGCTGCCTCAGGCTAGCCAAGGGCTGTACTTAAATGGACCCAACCCCCACCCCGGACAGACAGTTCTCAGGGTTCCCCGCTTGCTTGTCTACCTCAATGAGGGACAGCAAAGCAGTCCTGAGTGCCCGCACTCGGCACATCACAGCACTCGGCCATCAGTCCGGCTGCACTTGACGCAGGCTGCCATCCGGAGGGGTCAATCGGGGGGCTGTCAGGATCCAGGAGGCCCTGCAGGAGAGCTTCCACCCTGAGGAGCCCGCAGAGCCACCCCAGTCCTCCTCATCGGGGGCTTGTGCCCCTTTCCTCCCTCACCTCCTTCCACTTATCCCTCCCTAGCCTCCCTTCCTGATGTAAAAGATGAAGGACACATGTGTTCAAAAATAGAAACTCTCTTTATTTAACAAACCTGGGAGGGGGGATTAATCTCTGGGGAGACTGGGAAAAGGAGGATGGAGAGGGGAGGGGGAAACCTGGGAGGAGGGAGCTGGAAGGTGGAAGCCAGGGGAAGAAGGAGGAGGGGAAGTATAAAACTATGATACACCATATCTTCAGTACAATGTACAGACATGGTCTCCTCACCTCAAAAAAGATGTTTTGGCCTTGGAAAGGGTTCAGAAAACGGCAACTAAAATGATTAGGGGTTTGGAACAGATCCCATATGAAAAGAAGCTAAAGATACCGGGACTTTTCAGCTTAGAAAAGAGGAGACTGAGGGGGGATATGCTAGAGGTCTGTAAAATCATGAGTGGTGTGGAGAGGGTGCATAAAGAAAAGTTCTTCATTAGATCCCATTATATAAGGACTAGAGGACACCAAATGAAATGAATGGGTAGCAGGCTTCAAACTAATATAAGAAAGTTCTTCTTCACAAAGCAAATAATCAACCTGTGGAACTCCTTGCCACAGGAGGCTGTGAAGGCTAGAACTATAACAGAGTTTAAAGAGAAGTGAGATAAAGTCATGGAAGTTGGGTCCATGGAGTGCTATTAGCCAGGGGGTAGGAATGGTGTCCCTGGCCTCTGTTTGTGGAAGGCTGGAGATGAATGGAACGAGACAAATGGCTTGGTCCTTGTCTTCAGTCCATCCCCTCCAGAGTAGCTGGTATTGGCCGCTGTCGGCAGACAGGCTACTAGGCTAAATGGACCTTTGGTCTGACCCAGTACGGCTGTGCTTATGTTCTAAGCTCAGGGCTCAGGTCTCACTGGACCACCTTGGTTTTCATGCAAACCTGCTCCTGGGTTCGCATGTGGCCTTTGGAGGCCAGGCTGGCAGCTATCCTGCCCTAGACGGCCACTTTCCTGTGGCTAGTGCAGAGATTGTGGACGTTGGAGGCCTCCCCCCAAACCTGGATGAAGTCCATGATCTCCACACTAGACCAGGCAGGCGCCCACCTCTTGCAGCTCCGGGCAGGCTCCTGGGAGCTGTCAGCCTGGTCCTGGGAAGAGGTGGAGGGCTGGGTGGCAGCGAGTGCCTGGCTCATGCCGTGCCAGGTACAGAGTCTGCTGGCTGGGTGCTGGCAGGTTTGCACCTGGCACAGGCACCGTAGCCAGACCGTGGCCCTTTAAGGGCTCCGGGGCCGGGGGCAGGGGGCAGAAGAGTTTCCCTGACTTGGCCCAGAGTAGCCACGAGGGCAAGCTGGGAAGAGCTAGCCTCCAACTAGCTACACAGCCCTTAATTCGAACTACTTAATTCAAATGTTAGTTCTCGTAGAATGAGGTTTACCTAGTTTGAATTAAGCGCTCCGCTAGTTCGAATTAAGTTCGAACTAGCGGTTTTTATGTGTAGTGCCTATTAAAGTTAATTCGAACTAATGGCTGTTAGTTCAAATTAACTTTGTAGTGTAGACTTACCCTCAGAGATTATTTTTGAGAAGGTAATAGTACAAATGGAGAGCTGGGATCAGGAAATGGATCAGATGTTATTGTTTCTGACCTATAAAACAATCTTTTCTGATTAAAAGCTGATATTGAATCACAAGGCCTCATTCTCACCACAGAATGGAAATCCTTGCAGCTTGCCCAGGAGATTGAACTGTTGTTTTCAGTTTGGATTTGATAAACTCTCTGTTTTGGACTTATTGAGGGCTTGTTCTGAGGAGCTGGTAACTATTAGAAACAGCATCTAATTCCAGGGCTTGAAGGAACTGGGTTAAAGGTGTGTGCACCTGTTGGGGATGCACTAGAAAGAGGCCAGTGAACAGCAAAAAGCAGGGAGAGGGTTTTCTACAGACAAGTAAAAGGATGGCAGGAGGAATGTGGAAGTCAGGATGGGGAGACAAGCCAGGAAGTAGTTTACAGCCCGACTGTGTCTAGACTGGCAATTTTTTCCACAAAATCATCTGCTTTTGTGGAAAAACTTGTCAGCTGTTTACACTGGCCGCTTGAATTTCCGCACAAGCACTGACGATCTCATGTAAGATTGTCAGTGCTTTTGCGGAAATACTATGCTGCTCCTGTTCGGGCAAAAGTCTTTTTCCGAAAGACTTTTGCGCAAAAGGGCCAGTGTAGACAGCAGAGATTTCTTTTCCACAAAAAAAGCCCCGATCGCGAAAATGGCGATCGGGGCTTTTTTGCGGAAAAGCGCGTCTAGATTGGCCATGGATGCTTTTCTGCAAAAAGTGCTTTTGCGGAAAAGCGTCCTGCCAATCTAGATGCTCTTTTCCGAAAATGCTTTTAAAGGAAAACTTTTCCGTTAAAAGCATTTCCGGAAAATCATGCCAGTGTAGACGTAGCCCCTGAGTCACACTTAAAACTGCTATTATCGTGTGGCCTGACCTTCTTCTTAATATGGTAGCACGTAGGACTCCAATCAGTGATCAGGGCCTCACTGTGCTAGGTTCTGAAAAGATAAATAAAGAGCCAGCTCTTGCCTCAGAGAACTCACAGTCTGTCCGGCCAGATATGACAGGTGGACAAAACAGACAAATGGGATCGGTATAAATGGGAGGATTATTCATATTACTAAGGTCTGATTCCAATATAGTCTTTTTCCTTTTATTTAATAAGTGTATATGTCCAGTGCTCTGGTCTAAAAAAAATACGTAGCAACAAATATAAGTAAACGCCTGAAGTAAACACTCAGCTCTGCCCCTGAAAAGTAAACCTTCTTACCCACTTCACAACTAACCCTTGCCAGAGAAAGCCCAGGAAAACAGGCAAACCTAGAAGCATGATCCAAAAGTCCACAAATTTCTGCTCTGGGAAAACTGCTAGTGAAGTGAATGCCACCACTGAAGAATCCTTATTGAAAACACCCTTCTTTGTATCGCCCTCTTGATTAAACAAGAGCTCAAATGTCATGGTCTCATAAGAGCAAAAATGCCATCTCTGAGGTAACTGAACTCACTGAAGGCTTTATAACTGAAGAAGTACCCCAAAACTAATTGTAAACTTGTGAAGATCTCAGGGTATCTGGGTAACATGCTGCCCAAATCAAATATCACTTTATAAAGCTGGTAGCCACAATCTAGAATTCAAGTTTCTAACTGGACTCACATAGAACACATTATAACAATCCTATTTGGAGTTACAAGCTGGAAATTACCAGCAAAGCTATATACAGATGAACATCAATAGGGCTGATACCCTGCAGGTTTGCGCTTTGTGCCATCATTCACATTTGGCCGACTAGATCCATTCTGTTTAGGTAGCATTTTAAACCTACTTTGCACAGGAATAAATAATTACACATGGATCAAAACAGAGAACCTGGTCCAGTGTTTTTGTGTGATGAACTATCTTGCTTCCCTTGAGTCTTGCTGGATCTTAGCTAATCATTGTTATGAGTCTAACTTCTGCTACACATCAAGGAACCAAAATAAATACTTCATATTTCATGCTGTT
This sequence comes from Pelodiscus sinensis, assembly GCF_052426305.1. Taxonomy (NCBI): domain Eukaryota; kingdom Metazoa; phylum Chordata; order Testudines; family Trionychidae; genus Pelodiscus; species Pelodiscus sinensis. The sequence goes on from NC_143053.1 coordinate 150,589,780, forward strand.
CTGTGGCGGGTTTTCCAACCATTTGCTGTAAAGCCCATTTTTCTGTAATTGTAGAGGGCTGACGTTACTGAATAATAGATACAACAAAATATAGCTCTTAAAATAATAACTGCCTTAAAAATTAAGACATTGTTAAAAAAAAGATGGATTAAGATGGATTTGAGCAGAATACGGTAACCCTGCTCCAACAGATTTAGGTTTTTTTGTTTCTCAGGATTGTTTCAATAGAACCTTTTGACCAACAAAAAATGCTAGGTCTTCCTGTTGGAATCTATTGTCTTTAAAAAACAAACCAATACAGGAGGCCCTTTAATCCTGCAGGCCAACAATTGGCTGTTTCTATTCATTCTGTGCTTCTTTTGTTCCATAAATGACTATTACATGCTTATGCAGAAATGTGATATTTCAGGACATTTTGTGTTTTCAGCTACTTTGTGTAAATCTGAAGTAACTCCTGTGACTTCAGTAGTATAAAATTAGAGTGTTTGAAACCGTCTCTCTGTCACAACCCTGATATTACTTCAGGGATTAGGAAGGCATTGTAACTTTCACATCAGCTGTAACCTACAGGTATGCGTTGACCGTTTCCTACATTGTTATGTTGTGTTGTCCCATGAACAATCTTGGTGGACCCATGAGGTTCCCATTCCCAGGTTGGAAGAAACTTTCTTGTAGTTAGATTGTGTGACAGTAGGTTGTGTCATCAATGATCATGACTTCAAAATTAATACGTTTTATTTTTAAATACCCTGTCCTCCCTCCCCTCTCCAGCAACCAGAAGCTATAGTAAGAATATTGCCAGCCCTAGCAAGGCTGTGATGCATTTTTAACTCCCTAATATCCTGAAGTTGCATTTTTTTTCTTAGGTAAATCCCTGGGATAACACAATTGCAAGTGCAAATGAGTGCAGATGCCATCAAAATCACCTAATTGGGTGACAAAATATCCAGAAGATTTCTTCTATTTCTCTGTCTTCCAAGTGACCTTTTACTGAAGAGAAATGCAGCTGGTGTGTTAGATATCATTACTCCACTCGTTCCCTGCCTGGATGGATGGCTGCCAGAAATTCAGCTGGGCTTCTGGCCTGAGAACAAAGGAGGCAAGCAGAAACTCCTGTGATCTAATCCTTTATTATAGTACTAGCCCCAGGTGTAACTTTGGGCCATACAGGTGTACTTTGGTTCTCTGGTGCCTTATGTATAGTCATTTGCACCAGTGCAGAGTAGGAGTGAAGTGCTTCCATTCTGACTTACATACTCATTTTGCACAGAAGTGCATCTGAGAACACTCATTTTGCCTAGTCCAAAGCCCACTGAATTCATAGCAACCCTTCCGTAGGTTTTGGAGTAAACCTCATGTGACAATATACAACAAAACACCGTGGAGTGTGTCTCTATCACATCTGCATCTCTCTTCTCCGTTTCTCTCTTTGCACAATGGAAACAGGATTTTCTCTGTTCCTGTTGTGAGAATTCACTAGTAAATGAACAGAACACAATATAATGTCATATCTTAATGTTAATATATACATATATAACAAATAATTAGCATGTATGCTCCACTTTATACTATAGATCAGGGGTCTCCAAACTTTTCTGCCCGAGGGCCGCATTAACTATCAAACAGCAGTTCGGGGGCCGACTACACACTTGAGGTCCAAATAAAAACCAATCAAAAAATGGATGTTGTTTTTAATTATTTATTTAATATTATTTTATTCAGTTATTATTTAATAACACATTGATACACTACACATGAACACCTGTATTAGTGTGAATGGTGAAATTGTTTCCTGGATGCCAAAATAGCAGACATTTCTGGTTTTAGAAATCACTGTTTGAACTTGGGGGTGGTTCAATATGTTCAGCCTAAGACACTCACACTTGAAGAGATGTGATCGCTCTCCTATCATGCAGGGAATGAGGTGACAATTTGTAACATAGCCTCATGGAACAAGGGGCGTGCATTTTAATGGGAAAAGCTGGTTTGAAAGCAGACACGTTATCACTGTGCCACAGCAACCAGACCGCCTCCTGCAATGGGCACCAGCTCCTCAGCCCCGCCCCCGGAGAAGTAGCCCCTCGCTCCTAGCCCCTGAGAAACCACCGTCGGGTTTCCTCCCCTCCGTCCAGCCTCCCGCGATCCTCTGCCGCCGGGTCTGATCCGGAGCCCGCCTTCGAGACCCCCCTTTTTCGCCCGCCCGGCCAAGCGGCACGTGGAGCCGTCCCTGACCTGGGCTACCTGCTGTCCCGTGCGCGCGCTGGGGCCTCGCGCAGCCGCCTGCGAATCCGTTTCTCCCGCTGACACCAATGCTCGGACTCAAGCGCCTCAGGGATAATCTCGCCGGCACGCGGAAGAAGGCGGGGCCAGACAAAAAGGTCTCCACGGGCCGGATGAGAGGGCCTCGCGGGCCGCATCCGGCCCGCGGGCCGTAGTTTGGAGACCCCTGCTATAGATCATAATGCTGGTTAGCTCTTATGTAATATATAGATCTACACTAACGCTCTAGTTCAAATAGGAATGATTTTGGAAAAGTACTTTAGCCTGTGTAATGCAAGCAGTCGGATTAGGTGACCACAGTGGCCCCTTGAATCATTAGGAGCTACTAATCTAATGATCATGATATGGAATATAAATATACTGGACAATTCAAATCATTAGCATGCACACTCCACTTTATCCAGTGTGTGCCTGGTACACATTATATTGTAATTTATAATACTACAGTGGTGTGTATGGTATAATGTATTATACCATACTCAGATACAGAGTCTAAAGTTAATGTTAGTTATCTGCATTATTATCCCAACCACAGAGCAACAATAATTGAGGTTTCCTCTGAGGACGATACCTTGGCAGCAGAGGGTCACCATACAGTATGAAGTGTCACCATACAGTATGACAGCAGATAGAAGAAGCTGTATCCTCTTTACCATTAATATCTACTAAATGCTGTTCTGTCCATTGGTGCTCAAAGTAGGGGTGCTTTTGCACCCCTTGTCTTGAAGTGGTTTCCAGCATATACAGGGTTTACAGTTTAGTTCAGTGATTCTTAGAGCCCCCCATTATATACAAATTGTGTCAGCGCTCCTGGTTCCTTCTCGCTTAGTGAACCTTCCACCCAGCAAATGACGCAACTCGATTCTCTCACAGTGCTTTGAAAGCTGCCGCCTGCCTGAGTAAATGTTCCCCTGTGCTGTCTTTTCCTGACTTTGACAGAAATCATCTTGTCCTCCATCATGTACGTGTGTGTCTGTTTAGCCAGTGTCCTTCAGAGAAGTCCCATGGTGCTTAATAATTCAGCACAATTAAAAGCAACATCAAATAAAAATAATTTCAGCTGGGATTTAAAAGCTAAAACTGGTGCTCGCTGTCTGAATCTGAAAAGGAAGCAGGGGGAGGCATAAACACTGATATTTCGGTTCCAAACATCCAGCGTGTTTAAGGCAAGCTGATCAACTGGCCGCCAATTGCACAGGCGGCCTACTTGTATGATGTGATATGATCTTCCCTGTATACTGAGGCATAATATGTGCCATGTTCAGAAGTTGATCGCCTGCCTTATGTGCTAGCTGAAGTATTTGCCTGGGTTTTACAGTGAGTCCCAGTCAGAGTGCAGCAGTGTGGAAGAATAGTCCAGAGGTAACAGACATTGTACAGTAGACTTCCGATAATCCGGAACCTATGGGACCTATGTGGTGCTGGATTATCAAATATGCTGGACTATCAGGAGGTACTATAAGATGATTATACATATACTGTATACATTATATACTGTATATAAAGTATTCTTAACCCTTTTTATTGTACATACTGTAAACAGTATACTGTAATGTTTTAGTTTTCTTAAGCCTTTTTTACCCTTTTTGCTCAGTTCAGCTGCTGCTGCTGTTACCTTGTGACTCATTTTTTGCTGAAGCTCACTCACTAGGCTCTTGCCATTTTGATGCCGGACTATTGGATGCCGGACTATTGGAGTTTTACTGTATTGAGGTCTATCTCTGACACAGAGGAACATAGTCATTTTCCGAGCCAAAGCTATCAAAAAAGAGTTTGTGTGGACATCTGGAGGAAGAGGGGTCGCTAGTAAAGGAAGGCTTTGCAGTACTTCTGGGAATACTGGGGATTTGCAGACTCCACCACATGGAGTTCTGCTTGGCAACCATTTCCTTAGCTGCACAACTCCTGAGGTGCACTGGAGCAATGCTTTCCTTGGGCAGACCTTAGGACTGCTGCAGGAGGATGGAATGTGTGACTAGCTGGAGGCAGCCAATGGCAGTCAGGTCCACAAGAGAAAGGTGAGGCAGTGCCTAATTTATAATAAATGAGGTGCCAGGGCTCAGGTAACTTTTTTACATTCACAACTGATTGCAGTAAAACCAGAGGTGCATAAATTAAGCACTGGGCTGAGGCTTGAAAGAGGGAGGCAGCTGTCATGTTGTGCTGCTATGACCCTTTCCATTAATTGCTTCATAATTGCCCCTTTGTAGGATAATTTGCTTTGCTGCAAAATTTGGGTTTGGTGGATGCCACTTCATTTAGGTGTAACTGTGCTACTTGATATCGCAAGACTATTTGTTATTTTTTAAGTTTTCTGTGCTACTGATAATACGTAAGATCTCAAATAAAGAGAAGAGAAAGATAAAAGAATGGTAATGGTCAATCATATACTAGACCGCTCAGCAATTCTGGCAGTGTTTCAGGGGCAGAGTCCCCAATAAAGGGAGAACAGAAGGAACTGCTAGATGTGCATATATGAATATGTAAATTAGGCAATTCTCTCCCATTTTTTTGAGGATGTCAGTTCCTGCTGTTTTCTGTGCCTTTCCACAAAGAACTCCAGTTAGGTTTGGTGATGACAGGACAACATGTTCTCACCCAGTACTTAGAAACCTCAGATTACGCTTAGAGAAATAAAATGATCAAGGCTGAGGCCTCAGGTTGTCTCTAATGCAGAATGCCACAGTTCTTAATGCTCAGAATTACAATGGCCCACTAAAATAATGAGAGCTGAGATATGTGCATCCCCTATCGCTATCTACCTGCATTCGATAACTGAACAATAAACCAAATCCTAAAGTCACTACTTAGTCCCCTTAGTGGTAAAATTCCCATTAATATCAATGTGCCTCAGTGCAATCTTCCCGACATGGCCTCATAATATTGCACACTTAGCACATGTGTATGCTACCCCATAGATCAGACTATGTGGGTGTCATCAGCAGTGCACACCAAAGAGCTATAATTCCCCCGTGTGAGCACTGTGGGCACTAACTAAAAGGTTCCTAGTTCACATGAACACAGTCCTCTTCAAACAGAATTACTTTAATGAGAACTGGGAACATTTTAGTTTGTACCCACTGTGTCCTCGCTGGGGAGTTACAGAGCAGAATTTTGGTTACGCTCTGCTATTTGCGTCTCCATGATGGGGCAATGGAAACATAGAGCTTATTGCTTTCCATTTACAGTTCTCCAAGAGTAGCTAAGCATTGAGGGCCCTATGTTATAGATAGAGAATCTCAAGCATGGAGGATGAAATCCTGGCTCCACTGAAGTCAGTAAGAGGTTTGTGATTAATTTTACTAGGACAGGTGGCAAAGCTGGGAATAAAACTTAGCTCTCCTAACTTCCAGCCACAAATGACCAGCTTTTCTACATAGCTGAAGAAATCTACCCTGCCTCTGTAAAGAAACCTACTTACTAAAGTCACCAATGTTGTTGTTGCCCCCTGTTAGCTTAAGAGAACAGTCAAAAATTCAGGATCTAGTAGGTTGTTCGAGTTGGAAACATATATTGATGGAGTCTGGTATTTTCTTTGATTTGGTTTTGTTTATCTACAAATCATATACAAAGCCCTGTGACTCTACACTCTCAGGATATCCAATAGCAGGAAACCACTTCTTTTTCTCATAGCACCAAGAATCAAGAGCACCATTTCTGGCAGAGTGGGGTGGGGGTGGGGTGGGCAGCAGCAGCTGTGCGCTCTGGGACACAGCTAGCTTTTCATCCCATTCCCCAAACGCTAAGGGAGTGAGGGGAAAGTACTTGTATTCCGTGCATTCCTCTCATACCTGGATCGGAATGCAAGCACTTTCCCCTCACTCCCTTAGCGTTAGGGGAACGGGATGAAAGGCTAGCCGTGTCCCAGAATGCACGGCTCCTGCTGCCCACCCGACTCCACCCCCCCCTCCAGAAATGGTGCTCTTGATTCTTGGTGCTATGAGAAAAAGAAGTGTTTTCCTGCTATTGGATATCCTGAGAGTGTAGAGTCACAGGGCTTTGTATATGATTTGTAGATAAACAAAACCAAATCAAAGAAAATACCAGACTCCATCAATATATGTTTCCAACTCGAACAACCTACTAGATCCTGAATTTTTGGCTGGCCTCTTAAGCCAACTGGGGGCAACAACAACATTGGTGACTTTAATAAGTAGGTTTCTTTACAGAGGCAGGGTAGATTTCTTCAGCTATGTAGAAAAGCTGGTCATTTGTGGCTGGAAGTTAGGAGAGCTCCCCCCGCCCAAGCGCCCAAAAAGGCGCCTTTGCCAAGAATGCTTTTTTCAGCCTGCACCCTTATCTAAAAACTTCTTCCCAGGTTTCTACCAGGGTCAGCCATTATGGTTTAAACACTTCCTTCAACCTGTTTGTCTCTTTCTTAGTCTGTCCTCGTCTGACCTCAGATTCTGTCTGATCTCTTTGTCTTCTTCCCTTTTCTATCCAAAACTCCACCCATACGCAAAACAATATTGAACCAAAAGCTCCTGGGCAGGTTCACATACCTTTTCTCTTAGTCTGATGCTTACTCTTGTGTAAATTAAAGAGTGAATTCATACCTGCCAATCTCCATAAGCTTTTAACTTGACCATACCAAGGTTTCACCCAGCTCACTCCATTACCATGGCACCTGAGTTCCAGGAAAAGGCATTTTAAAAAAAATCTAGTGCAGAAAATATACCAATCAACTGCAAATACCAACATACACTTATTTCTTGTTACAATTATGATATAAAATGTGATAGAAAATTCTGCAGTTCAATTTATGTCAAAGAACCCATGGTAATTTGTTACAGCCAACCTGCCACAAGTTTTTGGAAATGTCATAAATCGTCAGCGTGAATTACTCATGGAGTTTTTTACATAAGAATGCCGATGTGGGCACAGTATAACTCACTATTGAGAATTTATTCTAATTTGTTCTATTTATTGTCTGGACTTTAAAACAATGAAAATATATTAACAGGCTACATGCCCCAGTTTATAATAATCATTTGTTGTGTTTCTGAACTAAAGGGCTATTCAAATAAATGTAGCCTTTTATGTTTGAAAAAAAAAATCACTATCACTGTGTATCAAAAGTTTCAAGCTGAGATCTAACTGCTCTTCATTCTCAGATGGTCTAGATACTACTCTTGAGATAAGTGCAGGGGCCTGGACTAGCTGACCTCTCAGGGTCCATTCCAGTCTGACAATGATCTGATTCTATTATTATGAAAGTCAGCATATCTAATAACTTCAGAAAGGCTACATTATCAAAATACAGGTTGAACCTCTCTAGTCTGGCGCTCTCTGGTCCAACAATATTCTTGGCACAGCATGATTTTAGTTAGCTAGATGTCCACTTATCATGGGAGTGGCTAAGTTTCCTGTGGTTACATAAAATTTGTTTACAGCCACCTGTCCTGGCTCTCAGTATTCTGTGCTGTTATTTAGCTTAATTTACCCCTAACTGTCTTCTAAGAGTCCAGCAAACCATAGAAGTGTTGGTAATGCTGCTAGACAATATTGAACTTGCAGGCTGTCTCTACACTGGCCACATAACCCGTAATAGCTATGGAAATGAGAGAAGTCAGAATAGGGAAATGCGCAGGGGATTTAAATATCCCCCACGGGATTTAAATAAACATGGCTGCCACTTTTTTCCGGCTTGGGGAAAAGCCGGAAAAGAGCGTCCAGACTGGCGCGATCCTCCGGAATAAAGCCCTATTCCGGAGGATCTCTTATTCCTACTTGCAAGATAAGAGATCCTCCGGAATAGGGCTTTATTCCGGAGGATCGCGCCAGTCTGGACGCTCTTTTCCGGCTTTTCCCCAAGCCGGAAAAAAGCGGCGGCCATGTTTATTTAAATCCCGCGGGGGATATTTAAATCCCCCGCGCATTTCCCTATTCTGACTTCTCTCATTTCCATAGCTATTACGGGTTATGTGGCCAGTGTAGACACAGCCGCATGGTTTAGCAAATTCTCTGGTTCAGCACCAGTCAGTTTCCTAGGGTGCTGGACATGAGGGGTTCAATCTATTCTTGCCGGGTTAGAGCCCAGATAAATGTAATGCATTTATTCATTCCAGTCAGCTAAAAGTCTTCAAGGATGAGCTAGTTACTTACTTACTTAGGGTGCATCTACACAGCAGCATTATTTCGGAATAATGGCTATTATTCTGAAATAATAATGCAAGCAGCTACACAGCAATTCCGTTATTTCGAAAGAAATTCAAAATAACGGATGGCTTATTCCAATTTCTTAAGCCTCATTCCATATCTATTTCAGAATAGCAGTGATGTGGATGCTCCACTGCTGCTATTTTATAATAGCTCCTCCCCAGAGCCATTACTCCCCAGTGCCTCTCAATCAAGGTAACACATCTGCATTAGGGAATCCTGTCTCCCACTAATTTTGAGTCTTCCCTGTAGTGTGGATGTGCTATTTTGAAATGAGCTATTTTAGAGTATTTCTTCGGAGTGTTTTGAAATTAGCGAGCAGTGTAGACGTACTTATTAAAACTACATTAATTACAAGGTTTCAATAAATGTGCTACCCATCCTGGATTACACACATGAGAGAAATGACAGTATAGATGCTCTCTTGCGCAAGAAAGCTCTGCTGGCCATTTTAGCCATCGGGCTTTCTTGCGCAAGAAATTGATGTTACCTGTCTACACTGGCCTCTTGCGCAAGAACAATTCCGCAACAGGACTTATCCCTGAGCGGGAACGTCAGAGTATTTGCACAAGAAGCACTGATTTCATACAGTAGAACATCAGTGTTCTTGCGCAAATACTTGTGGCCAGTGTAGACAGGTGGCAAGATTTTGCGCTAAATCTTGCCAATGTAGAGACAGCCCAGATGTAAATAAAAACTTGGGTCTTTCCACTGCACCAGTCTGTGGTCCCTAAAGAAAGATTGCAAGGGAGGTAAGAACCACTGTGATTTTCTGGGAAACCTCTGTGCCTTAAGAAATGCCACTTTGAAATTACTAGCCCAAGAAGGATTGGGGTTATACTCAGGCTATGTCTATAGTTAAAATGCTACTGCAGAATAATTGCACGACTGTGGTGCGTCAATGTCAGTTTTCATTGTTGACCAGCCTTATTCTGACTACCTTTGGCACACTTACTAAACTGCTTTGCTTTACTTCAGCATGCTCAAGCACTAAGAGGTTTAACTTGACCTTGCTTATGGAAAAATGTACTTTGTCGTGTATATTTTTGAAATGTTATTTAAAAATGCACCATTAATTTATTATTAAGTTATTTAAAAATGCACCATTAACTCAGGACATTTTACACTGGGTATAGAAAATATATGACACAGATAGGTCCTTAGAAAGTCTAAACTGGTGAGGGGTTGCCTTCTAAACACTTGGCATTAGAAAGGTCATTAGCCTTAGGACCGAGGAGGTAGTATAGGAAAAGGAGCACGTCAGATTTCTCCCTTATAGAACGAGTCTTGTTCTTTTAATTTAATCCCATTTATTTTCCTAGATGGGTCAATATTTTCTCTCAGTTTGCTATATTTAGTTTTTCCAGGACAGTGGGAGATAAAATATAAAACCTTCTAATTGCCTCAGATTTAGTGCAATGCTAGAATGAGTGTGCGTCACCTTGAATAGCAGCTTTTTCTCGTTGGAAAAAATCTGTGTTCACAAATTAATGTCATTTCTGTGAAGGTAAGAAAGAGTAAAGCCAGGGTTATTATTCATTGAAAAGTGACTCACGTTATTGCCGGGGTGTGCAGCACAGAATGGTTATAGACTTCACTCACAAAACCCAGCTTCGGCCATACATATATAATAGTGTAAGTTCCATTTCCTCATGCAAATGGCTTTGGTCTGCTATGCATTTGGCTCACACTATTAAAAATTCATTGGGTACAATTTAAATTAATATTTTATTTCCTTATGCTTCCCTTAGCAGTTTCTTTTTCTCAGTAATCACCGTTCAAAGCCATGTGTAGCACACTTGCCTATCAACCCCCATTGTCCACAGAATGCAGGGGAACCTTGTTGAGCAATATCATGGCTGCTGCAGGAGTTAGCTTTTCCTAAATAGAAAGGAACCTATGGGCACATTATAATTCCTATGTAGACGTTATAAAGCATATTGCTGAGAGACTAGAGATGATAACTTCTCTTCATCTCTCAAGTGGAGGAGGGGAGGAGCAAATTGAACAGCTCTTAGACTAGTGAAGACCTGTGGAGTCCAAAAGCATTGTATTGGCCCCTGGAGATAGTGTTTCCAGTGTTTGTCCCCACTGGAGGCTCCTGCGGAGAAGGGGAACTTTGAGTGGCAACCGGAATACCATGGGAGGCCGCGCAGGAGATGTGATCAGTCTAATCAAGCATTTTAGCCAGGCCCACTTTCTGGGCCATACTGGCTGACTATCACCCTATCATGCAACGGGGATTTCAGGTTACCTTTGCTGTAAACCCCTCCAGGCAGACATTCCCACCCTGGGTTGTACAAGTAGAAACCAGTTTAATCTAGGGGTGGATCAAGGCCAGTGGCAACAGACTCAATCACAGGACAGTGGTTTCTGGCAGTTAGGTGATATCAAGGCAAAATTGACTTGCTAATTTTTCAAGCCACGAGCTGTCAATTCTGCATAAGATTGTCTCCTTTAAAGGCCTTATTTCTGATACCAGGTTGTTTGTACACTATAGACTGTCCTCGCTATAAGTCCAAAATACATTCCAAAAAACTTGGACTTATAACAAAATAATTCAAAGTGGGGAATTTTTTCCCCACAGCTGACTTACAGTTGCACACATTAGTTGGTTTTTTTTGCATGACTTACGAGTGGGGAATGGGAGGATTTATGACGCATCAGTTCCTACAAGCGCCCACAACTTTAGGGGGCACGGATGTGTACTGGGGCAACATATAGCGGGGATGCCCACTTGTAGCTTGATTTGGTGGATGTCAAAGTGTTATGCACACATCATTATACTTATACCAAAAAGTATTCTGACTGGCTTACAAAACAAACTTGCATGCAGATGGCTGTTAGTCATGACTGACAGCCATCAAGTCTGAGGCTTCTCTACTTCCACTAGAGCAGAAATGCGAAACTCACTCCCTTATCTAGAGGAACAAGAGTACCATCTCCATGGTCCATCCATTCTTTGGACTTCAGCTGAGCTTGCTGTCAAGGATAATGCAGACATGATGTAATTTAATGTGGTTAACACAACCCTACAAGTCTTGTACTAGGCATCACAGCTTTCTGCTAGGAAATTGATAATTTGCTTAAACTAAAACACATACAGGCCATATGTACATATGGCCCCCAAATGAATCCTAAGACCCAATCAGATTGTAATGTGTGCAAATGAACTGAGAAGTGGTTTCTATTACTATCACTCCCTAATCACCAGCTCAGCTTGACAGCTGCCTTAAGATCTACTTTTCCTATTGATTGGCAGGAGGCAAGGACAGTAATCTCAGTGCTTCCTGTGGTTTGTATTACTAAAGATCTTTCTACCCTATGACTGCGATAGACTCCGCCAGCACAGCTATGTTGATCAGGAATGCGGACAAGATGCGAACTCTGACCAACACAGCCATGCTGAGAGAAGTCCCTACTGTTGATGCCCTTATACTGGGAAAACTGTGCTTTTCCTGGTACAGTTAGTTTGCTCACAGAGGGTGATTTTACTGGTACAAAGTGCAGCTTTGCTAATAGAACAGCAACCACCCCATGAGCACTTTGTCTGTATAGCATAGTGCAGCTGCTCACCTACCATTAAAGTGCTCTTAGTATGCATACAGCCCAGATTCATTTGTTTAGTGCATAACTCATATTGTTGTCTAGGTTCCTATTGTTATGGCAAAATGTGCTCATGAGGGTCACTGATGCATAAGCATCCACAGTAAAACTCTCTATAGAGAGGTAAACCTGACCAGCAGTAATTGCACCCAGAGGGTGTGTCCACACTGCAGTTACACACCCGTGGCTGACGCAGGCTTGGTGGGCTTGGGCTACATTTAATTGTGGTGTAGAATTCAGACTCTGGAGGAACCTTCTTACCTCACATGGTTCCAGAACCTGGGCCCCAGCCTGAGCCTGAATGTCTACACCACAATTAAACAGCCCCTTAGCCTGAGCCCACCAAGCCTGTGTCAGCTGGCACAGATCAGCATTAATTCCCATGTAGACCTAGCCAGAGAGTCACAAAGAGTGTGTCTAGAATACAGGGTTTTGTCATCAAAAGTGTCGACAAAACTATACTTGCTTTTTACATTACCGCCGTGTTATGTCGACAGTAAGTCAGCCAGCTACAGCTACAGCCAGGACCCTGACTGCGCAGCTCTGTCTGGTCAGGAAACTCCGAGCCATGTCCCAGGGACAAGCCCCCCAAGACCTCCCTGGCTCTTCCAGGGACACATTCCCCCAGGAAGCCAGGGCATCAAACACCAGGCACTCTCCTGGTCTGGGCCCGAGATAAAAGCCCTTCTGGAGCTGTGGTCTGAGGAGGAGGCTCTTCAGCTCCCACAGTCCAGGCACAGGAATGTGGACATCTATGCCAGAATGGTTGATGGCTTGGAGTACATCAGGGCCCGTGAGCGCAGCTCCCGCTGTGGGGAAATGACACACTCCTGTGCCTACTACGAGGACCTGGACCGGATCCTGGGGGCAGGAGAACCCCTGCCTCCCAAGAGGCTTGTGAAGCCTGGCTTAGAGACCCCTGTGAAGCAGTGGCCGCAACTCCAGGCAGATGACAAGGAGCTCCAAGAGGAGAAAGAGGAGGAGGAGGAAGACAGCACCAGGAGCACCGAGGAGCCAGATGCCCACACTCAGGAGGCCTCCCAGACAACTTCAGACATGGAGAGGGAATATCAGGTGAGTGCTGTGAGGGTCCAACACACACAGGGCAAGGCAGGCAGAAGCAAAGTGGATGGTGCAGTGCTGTGACATGTCATGCTCCTGCAGGCAGTGATACCAGGGGCAGGCATGGTTTGTCCAGCAGCGCACTGAGATTTGCGCTGTGATCTGGGAGGCCATAGCCTTCCCCGGTCCTGTGCCTGGTCCTGCTCAACCTGCCCCCCTCCTCAGCCCCTACCCCCCCACAGCCCCTGCCATCCCAGACCCAGGTACAGTCCCACCTCCTGCCCATCCCCCTACTGTCCCAGCCCGCATGCGCAGCCGTGTGCGAGAAGGCCTCCACAGCCAAAGTGCCAGGGGCTCTTCATCAAGGCAGCAGAACCCACCCTAAGCCTCCCTCCCCCATTCCAGGTTGACATTCCCCCTTCCCACTGTGAGAGTCACTGAGGGAAGCACTTTACTTTGTTTACAAACACTTTATTTTGTCTGAACAAACGAGTATTTTAGTTTTTCAAAAAACTAACAGTGAAATAAACTGTAAACATTTTTTCACCAACACCTGTCTCTGTTCTCAGTGTGTAATGAATGAGTACAATGTGTGAATGTGGGGCTGGGAGGGGTTTTGGGGAGGCAGGCACTGGGGGCATGGGGCAATCCCACATTTGGAAGGGCCTGGGGAAAATCATCGGCCTCCTTGGGAGAATTGCTCCCTCAGGGCTTCTCGAATGCGCAAGCCCAGCTGGTGGGCTTGCCGGATGGCAGCTATCCGGGGCTGCTCAAAGTGCCTCTGCTCCATATCAGCCCATGTCCCCCATGCAGGGAGGAAGGCCTCCCCTTTCCTCTCCACTAGGTTGTGCAGCACACAGCATGCTGCAACCACGTCGGGGATGTTGTGTTCCCTCATGTCCAGCCGCGTGAGCAGGCATCTAAATCTGCCCTTCAGACGGCCAAAGGCGCACTCCACCTGGAAGCGAATCCAATTCAGGCCAGAGTTAAACAGTCCCTTGCTCGCATCCAGGTGGCCGGTATTTAGTATAAGGTGCCACGTCGGCCACCATGCACATAGGCATCTGCATGTCCCTGACTGCATAGTTCCTCTCCAGAAAGAATGCCCCAGCCTGCGGTACAGGTAGGAGTTCTGGAATACGTGGGCATCGTGTGCCCGGCCTGACCACCTGACACAAATGTCTGAATTGTCCCCGGTGGTCGACCAGGGCCTGCAGCACCATGGAAAAGTAGCCCTTTCTATTAATGTACTGTGCTGCTTGATGAGGTGGTGCGTGGATCAGGATGTGCATCCCGTCAAGTGCTCCAGCGCAGTTCGGAAAACCCAGCCCCACAAATCTGGCCAAGATGGCATGCAGGTCTCCTAGGTGAAGCAGCTCTGAATTGATGGCTGTCACCACCTGCAGAAAGGGCACACATAACAGGACATTAGAGGGGGAGTTGCGTGAACTGATGAGAGGTGCTCACCCACCCCTCCCCTCCCCGACCCTGAGAGCCCCCCCACAGGAATCCTCCCCCATGTCCCCCACACCACCACAGGGTGAGGCCAGGCAGGCTTCTACCACTCCCACCCCATCCCCCATTTCCTGTGCCCGGTCTTGACCATTTCCCTTATCCTCCCGCCCCTGCCCCCAGGGACTATCCCTTGAGAGTGACTTACCTCCATCAAGACAGCCCCGACAGTAGACCTCTCCAAGCCAAACAGATGTCTCACAGAGCGGTAGCTGTCGGGGGCAACCAGCTTCCACAGAGCAATAGTGACGCACTTCTCCAGGGGAATGGTGGCCCCCAAGCGGGTGTCCTGGTGTTGCAGGGCAGGGATGAGCCAGGCACAGAGCTCCTGGAAGGTGGCCTTCCGCATCCGGAAGTTTCGGAGCCACTGGTAGTCGTCCTGCTGCTGCATAACAAGCCGGTCCCACCAGTCAGAACTGGTGTCCAGCCTCCAAACTTGCCTCTCCAAGAATAAGTTCAGGGGCAAAGGCAGTAGGGCTGCAGCCTGAGTGAGGGGCTCAAAGCTGGGCTCTGAATCCAGCTCTGCCGCAAACATCATGATGCTCTCATGAAGATGCAGCAGAATTTCCATCATCACAGTGTGGGGCCATTGCCTACCCAGGGGCAGCTCAAGCTCCATGGCCAAAAACACAGTGCAAAGCACAAAACCAAACCTGAAAATAAACTGCTGTGGTGTCCGAGGAAGCAGGGCAACCAGAGCCAAAAACTGCAGCAGCTTTTCTTTCCCTCTAGGAGGTAGGCAAGCCAGAAGCAGGAGCAGAGCAACGGCTGTCCAGGAGGATCCCTTTAAGCACGTGTCTCTGCAAAGAGCCTGCAGCAGCGCCTGGACTTTAAGGCTGCCCCGTGACCTGCCAGAAGCACTTCTGCGTATCTTCTTTTGTCGACAGAGTGTCCACCAGTCTGGACGCTCTTTGTCGACAAAGTGGATCGCTTTTTCAATCCGCATAATGCAGTCTAGACACTCTTTGTTGACAGATGCTTTGTCAACAGTATCTGTCGACAAAGGCTCTGTCGACAAAAGCCTGTAGTGTAGATGTACCCTAAATGATGGTGGATGGATTAAAGTGCTCAGTCTTTATCTAGGCCATTAGATCTTCCCCAGCAGCCTTGTATTGCAAAGCAGCTGCACAAAAGGAAATCAGATGCCCAAGCTCCCTTCTCCAAGCCAAGTGGCCTCCATGAGCAGCTTTGGACCCCGAGTTTCCTAGGTGACGGAGGTGGGTCTGAAGGAAGAAAAGGATCACAGAGTCTCTTGAGCGATAAGGTTTGTGTTAGGGCCTGGGAGTTTCAGAGGCACAAGACAGATGTGACTGAGGCCAGGGCAGCAGTACCTGACCTAAAGTTTCTGCATGAGGGATTTGTCTGTGTGCTTTGTCACCAACCTTTTGCTCAAGCTAGCAGGGCTTGTGTATATTTTGTTCATCATCTGTTTACCTGGCCCCATGTCACCAATTATGCTCCAAAAGATGCACCCGTGTGACAAGCCCTGGATTCTGCTACTGCTCAGCCAAGTTGTCCTAGAGGGCTAACCCTGAAAGGCTTTACCCGCCACTGCTCTCATTCAGTTTAAATCTGGCTGGTTTTTTTCTGCATATCTCCAAACTCTGGTCTTTCCTCTCCACTTTTCCTGCCAAAACTCTTGCTCAAGTCCCAATCATTTTGCACTTTCTTTACTGTAATCTCTTTCTCTGACTTCAAGCCTGTCACTTTGTCCTTCATCCCCCAAATCCATTAGAAGTGGCTTGCCATTCTGACATTACTCCCTTCCCTTTAAGTCTTCCAGTGGTTTAGTTCCCCATCTGCCAACACATCAAACATAAACTTCTTGTCCTTCATTCCAAATCCATCTGTCATTTATTAAATCAGAACCTTCCTTGAGTTTAACAAGTGCACAAAGTTCACCAGTGTTCAAAACCATTAAGCAGCTTTCTGGCTCTTTTATATCTAGAATATTTACAAATGGCTGGATATTTTTTAAAATCTGGCACAATATTTAATTGTGGTTGGGACATTGTTTGCTGAATATCACTCTTTGTGACCTAACTGTAGGGGCTGGCTGGAAAAACAAAGGTTCAGTTTCATAAAAAATATTGGGGTTTTGATATTTGTTTTCATTCCTCACTGGTTTCAGTCCCTAATCTGATATAGTCAGAGCTGACCCCGGGACTACTAGCTACTCTGTGGTCAGTCAGTTTCTCTTGTTTTGACCAGAAATTCTCCAGGAAGGTCTTCCAGGTCCAGGAGAGAAAGTTTAATCAAAACCAATGCATTTCCACACAAAATTTGGTTTTGACAAACTGGTATTTAAACAAACAAACACAGTGTCCAGAAATTGCCAAACACTTAATCTGGAAATATCTGTATATATAGGTTTTAAATCTATATGCATTAGCAGAAAATCAATTAAAGTGGATTCAAATGATGACACTTAGGGTACGTCTAGACTACATGGCTCCATCGACGGAGTTTATTCGGCATAGTCAAAGAAGCGGGGATTTAAATAATTTAAATTTAAATAATCCCCGCTTCTTTGACTATGCCGAATAAACTATTTTACATGGCTCCGTCGACGGAGCCATGTAGTCTAGACACAGCCTTAAGTGCATTTTAAGCTGATAAACAGCACAGTCACATCATTCCCAAACTTAAATGGTTCCATCAGATGCCTTTTCATTTCCGGATTCAGTTCCAAATTGGATTGGCTGCATCACTTATAATCCTGCACTATAGAGCTGCTGTAGCCTATCTAATAACCTTGCTTTTTCTTTACTCTATTCACTGCTAGCACTAATCTCCTCTATCCTTCCACAGTCAGGCCACTGCCGACCTAAGAGCCATCTTGCATCTCTTCAGCACTCCATCCATTTAAAAATTTAACAGGAAGTCTTGTGTCTTGCTCTTCTCTCCTCTTATATTTCTCTTTACTTTTACAGGGTTCAATGGTCTAAAACATTGGGGGAGACAGTCTCTACAAAATATTAAGTCGTATTGCAGTGTTTAAGAAAAATATCTCAAGGAATTTGTGCTCTCTCATTTGTAGTCAAGTTATCCAGCATGTTTGAAAATGCTTTTTCTTTTACTGCAGAAATCTCCCTGCCCTATATTCCAGCACACATCAATAACAATCAGTTTAGAGCATGCACAGATAAGTAAGATTTCTAGGATGATAATTGGTGATTCCTAGAATTCTACGGCTAACCTGTTTCAGAGAATGCCCTACCTTAAAAACGTGAGTTCATGATTCAAGCTCCCATTAACATTTCATAAAGACTCTATGGGAGCAGAATCAGGTCCTTACACAATAAGGAAGGTATTTAAAGGTTGCAAAGTAATTTAGCTCCTTCACACCAGGTGCCAGGGTTTCACTATGTTTGGCGTAAATGCACAAACATACCCATGTTCAGTAGCCTCGTTCTGGCCTAGCACATAAGAATTAAGCCTGTTATTTAATTTTAATACTCTGGCCTGTTCTGTCTTTTTACCAATGAATGTAATTACAGACAAATCAGCTATGAATGTATAGGCAATCATTCCCTTGTTCAGGGGGAAGAGAAGCTATGGATATGAACATTTTTCTCCTGTCTTTTTAATGGCCATGAAAACAAGCCTCTGGAATTAGTTGGCAGACTCTTGGTACTTTATTGGATTGGATCATAGTTTTCATAGAAAATAATTAACCATTTAAATATTTCCTGTTTATATCTTGCATGAGCTTTTATTACTTTAATAACATTATTAACTAGCAAAAATCTCAGGTTCTGTTTACCAATCCAGTGAGACACCTGTTTTGGACAACGGCGCTTTCCTCTTTCTTGACTTTGGACTGCATAACCTTAGGGTTTCAGTTATGAAGATGAGATGATAGGTAAGATTACATATTTGCTCTAGTTGTAATGTGGCAGTTTAGCAGCTCTGCTGCATGGATAAATGAACTTTTGTTTGTCTTAAAGCATCAGTTGACTTAAAATTAAAATTTGAGACGGAGTGCAAAATAGCTTCTGTTAATATACTTGTCCCTTTCACATTCTCCACTATTGAAAGTATAACAGACCCACACAAACCGGGGCAAAGACCTACTTTGCACAAAGCACAGTCAAATGAACACAATAAACTACCTGAAAAAAAAGTGTGGTTTTTCCCCTTAAATATTTTTCAGGCCATGTAATTTTAGGTGTTGCAACAGATTTTAAAAAGCCAGCTACAAGTGTGATGTTAAATGGAAAATCTCCCTTTCAAGAACATACCCAATACACGTATATTTTAATTCAATTTAATTCAGTTCAGAAAAGAACAATAAACATGATTATGGGTTTAGGAATGTGTGCCATATGAAGAGAGATTAAAAAGACTGGGACTTTTCAGCTTAAAAAGGAGACTAAGAAGGGATATGATAGAGGTTTATAAAATCAAGACTGGTGCAGAGAAAGTGAATAAGGAAAAGTTATTTACTTGTTCCCATAAGAACTAGGGGTCACCAAAGGAAATTAATAGGTAGCAGGTTTAAAACAAACAAAAGGAGCTATTTCTTCATGGAATGCACAGTGAACCCATGGAACTCCTTGCCAGGGGATGTTGTGAAGACTAGGACTTTAACAAGGTTAAAAAAAAACCTAGATAGATTCATGGACGATGGGTCCATCGATGCTTATTAACCAGGATAGGTAGGAATGGCATCCCTAGCCTCTGTTTGTCAGGGATGGGATCACTTGATGATTAACTGTTCCGTTCATTCCTTCTGAGACACCTGGGATTGGCCACTGTCTGAAGATAGGTTACTGGACTAGATGGACCTTTGGTCTGAAACAGTATGGCCGTTCTTATGTTCTCATGTAATAAAAAAGTGATGAATCTACCTTGGAGCGCACTTCATCTGAAAGCAGATAATATTTGCTTCCGCCTGAGAATCATTTGCTTTAGTTTAAGTTCAAACTCAGCGGGGTTTTTAAATAACCTTCAAAGTTGCATTATTCTCTCTCTGCTTATTCTAAAGTATTTTTCTTGAGATTATTGTTTCACTGTGGTACCTTAAGGAAATGAGGAGCTCTCGATTCAAAGCCATTCATATTAAAATATCAGGGCCTGTCCTTGCTCAGGGACAGCTGCTTTTGACTTTAACTTTTTCTTTTGTCTCAGTGTGGATCCTGGGCTTAGAATATAGGTCTATCTACACAGCCATTCTCCTTTGTTTTCAGGTAGCCCCATCACTGTAGGCATCAAACAACACCTTTCTATTTAGAAATGCCAATGCGCTGTTATAGGGCAGATCCAGCGAGGTGCCGAGCCCTTCTTCTAAACTGCTGAGCAGATCTCATCTCCCGTTGACTTCAATAGTAGTTGAGAGCAATGAGCACCTTGCAGGATCAGGCCTTTATTAAAGAAACTTTCCTTATGGCTCAAAGGAGACAATGCTTATTAACATCCGTCAGTTCCAGCCTCTGAACACTCAGGTACATATTGTTAAGATTTCCTTGATCAACTGTCAGACTTTGGCAGTGATTACGGCATGATATTTTTATGCACAAACAATCACCAAAAGGAACAGTATTGATTAACTACTATGAGAGTGCTAAGCAAATACAGTGATGTTGGGTGTGCCGAGGAGGAATGGTTATTCTGAACATGATTCATGACAGCCAGGCATTTTCAGACTGGACGGATTCAGACTGAGCTGTGTCCACTAGCTGTGCCTTATCAGCTCACATACTTCCTGTATGCTTCCTAAGGCCTTGTCTACACTGGCACGTTTTGTCACCAAAAACTGCCTTTTGGCAACAAAACAGTGGGAGTGTTTACACTGTCATGTGATTTTGTCAGGAACACCCCCCAGTTTTGGCAACAAAATAATTCCAGCCCTCTGAGAAACCTTTGTCTTATCCCCACTCTTTATTGTCAACAAAGAGCCAGTATGGATTCTGCTGTTTGTTTTGTTGAAAGAACTGGCTTGCTCCAGCATCCCACAATGCCTGCCCTGAGGGCTGTGCTCAGTGTTTTGTGATTTCCGCTCCCCTCCAGGCACGTGGACACATTGGAGAGGTACCAGCGGAGGGCAACCAAAATGATTAGGGGGCTGGAGCACATGGCCTATGAGGAAAGACTGAGGGATTTGGGTTTGTTTAGTCTGCAGATGAAAAGAGTGAGGGGGGATTTGATAGCAGCCTTCAACTTCCTAAAGGGAGGTTCCAAAGAGGATGGAGAGAGGCTGTTCTCAGTAGTGATGGATGGCAGAATGAGGAGCAATGGTCTCATGTTACAGTGGGAGAGGTCTAGGTTGGATATTAGGAAAAACTTTCACTAGGAGGGAGGTGAAGCATTGGAATGGGTTACTTAGGGAGGTGGTGGAATCTCCATTCCTAGAGGTTTTAAGTCCCGGCTTGACAAAGCCCTGGCTGGGTTGACTATTTGGGATTGGTCCTGCCTCGGGCAGGGGGCTGGACTTGATGACCTCCTGAGGTCTCTTCCAACTTTATGCTTCTATGATATGTACCCCTCCCCTTTCAAAGCTCCGGGAAGTATTGGACAGATGAGTGAGCTGCTCCATTTGGGGAACAAACAAAGAGCAAATCACTGGAATGCTTCTGTTCTGATCTGCACTAGGAGCACAGCAGCAGGCAGACAGCTGCTGCAGGGGAGGGCTGGAGAGACTGCTGTGCTGCTTTGACATTCCTCAGCGTGGAGAGCTCACAGAGCTACCAGGGAATCCCAAGAAGCACAGGGATCAGCTCTGCCTTCCCACAACACTGCACTGTGGGATGTTTACACACATTGCTTGCTCTATCTGTCAACAATGGGAAGCAGGAAAAACAGTTTGACTGGTTTTCACTGTTGGCAACTTTTGTACATCAACAGCACTTTCATCACCAAACCTTTCCAGTGCAGACAGTTTAAATCTTGCAATCACCTCGTCTTTTAAAACAACAGTGAACATAGCTTTTGGGCTATGGTGCTTTCTGGAGGCATGTAGGATTATGTTCTAAGTGCAGAGGGACACAAAATATATTTTTTTTAAATCTAGGCCTGCATTATTAAAACCTTACTTAGGAAAACATAAATGACTTTTTCACAATTCATGCTGCTTTATTCTTTTATTGTGTGCCTTTCATCTTAGAAACTGAAAATGAGCTAGAGTTTTATAGCCTTGATGAACTCATATTAGGTTTCATTGTTTGGATTAAAAACACAGGAGGGAAAATGCTTGTTATCCAAGAACTTGAATTACAAAAATAATAAATAAAAGGAAGGCTTCTATTTGTTAAAGAATTATAAAAAGCTTATTTAAAAGAAAACAACAAAAATACTTATATGTTGGGACAAATTTCTGACAGTATCTTCCCAAGGGCTGTGCAGATCCTTTTGATGCCCTGTACAAACGATCCCACTGCCATGAGATACCTTACCCCAGTGTTGACCTTCTGTAAAAGTCTTTCCTAGCCAGTCATTGGTGTGGACATTTGAAGGGTTGCAGTGTCCCTGCTGAAAGTGTCCCCCTAAGCTGTCACTAACTCAAGGACTCTTTACGCTACAGACCTGTACCTGGAGCAATTAGCAGTAAGCCTTATAATTGAGATTTGAGCCTTTTAGGGCTCCTGGAAATAGAGTTTCTGCCTAGGAGCCAGGACAGGGAGCTCTGGAAAGCTAAGAGTCTCTTGTTTATAATATTGTTATGTTACATTTTTCAAGACTGTTAAAAGTTGCATGGAAGCAAATGCAGCCAGAGAATATTCATTTGTTTCCGTTGCATCAGAAAAAGCTGTAAATCAAGCTAAAACTGGTGGGATTTTTGAGGGACTAAGGTCCCACTCAGCTGCCACAGTACATCTACTGGAGAATGATTTTCCACCGGTTATATATGCACTACTTTGAGACCTGTTTCTCTCTTGTTTTGTGTACCAACCAAGGCTGCACCAATATCAACAGCCAGCCAGGTACATAAGGGCATATATTGATGTTTGGATAGAAGAACATGCAGCTTCTCTACCTTGTTCAGCTAAAGAAAGAACTCCACTAGCTAAGCCAACAAAGGGAACTGATAAACTTTTGAGGAAGCCTAATTCATTAGGGGGCAAAGAAAGACACATAGACCCAGACATTGGACTAGCATCCCTGATCATTCTGAATTAAAGCAGCAGGATCACTGCATTTGCATTGAATAGGAAATAAGAAAGCTGTAGGATTAAGGAGGCCAATATCTAAGTTTAGTTATCAGAGGTGAATGTAACCTAATTTAACTCTGATGAAATTAGGCCATTTGCCCTCATTTTAATGCAGTTAGCATTATCTGAAGAATATGGATAAGAAGCAAATGAGCACTTGAGAGCAGCTGGCAGGCGGCATGCTGCCTGTGCTACGTGAGTTTACAAAGTTTACTCTCAACCACAGGGTATATTTATAAAGCCAGAGATATGTTGAAGTGATTTGGTGTTCAGGTGCATGCAAACATGAACTGCCTACCAACAATTATTGTCTGCAGCACAGTCTCTGGAAACTGAGTTCTGAGGACTTAATTCCCTCTGTGAACCTGTCTGGATTGTTTCACCAAAGTAAAGGCTGCACCCATATTTATTTATTGGATGCTGTTTTTTCTGTCACACCATATTATGACAGGTAGGGACATTGCTATTGCCACCTATTGGTGGGAAAGTAAAATTGAACAGAACATGTAATGAAGCAAATCCAGGACTTGCTAGTGCCACCCATGAATAAAAATAAAGAACTGCAAATAGGTCTTCTCAAGCGGCATTAGCCATAAGAAGGGTACAGCAGAGAAAACTATCATAAGTTTATGTTGTCTGCTCATGTTAACTATTTCAGCTTCTAAGGTGCACGAAGGAGATTTTATATTGGACTTTTTACTATACGTGGCACTGAGACCAATGCAATAACATTACGTTAGTCACCACAGACAAGGGTGCCATTTTGGGAGAGCAGGAGGGGGGCAGCAGCCATGTGTATGCAGATATGGCTTGCTTTTCTTCCTGTTCTCCAGTCTCTCATGAAGCAAGGGGAAACGACACTGCTTGTGTTCATGCCTCTCACTCCTGACTAGTGAGGGGAAGAGCAGAGAAGTAATTCACAAAATCTGTGTAGTTTCCCCTCGCTCCCTGATTATGGCTTTGTAATTAATTTTAAAACATATATAGAGAATGACATCCCTGCTTAGAGATAGTTTATCAGGTCGGCTAGTCAATGGAGGGGGGAATCATGTTTTCTACATTTCTACTTTGAAGTTTTATTTAAAAAACTTGCAGCATTCAAAAAAACCACAGAACAACATTTTATCTGTCAGCTCCCTTTCTTCCGCTCCTTTTCTATTTCCTCCCCCATTTTTTTTTCATGTTGCCACTGGATACAATGGGAGAAAAGGGAGAAAAGTAAAGAGAGAGGCAAAAAGAGGAAAAAATATGAATCCTAAAAATGAAGGTGAAAGTGAAACTGACTATAAAAGTTTTCATTTTCCAGACTGATAAAAATATTTAAAGAAAACAAAATCATGAAAGTAACCTGAAAAATTGATTTTAAAAATCCTCTCTCTCTCGAATAAAATATTCACAGCAGTACACAAAGAAATGTGGGTTTTATTACTACATGCAGGGCTAAGACCTCAGCTGAGGTAAATTGTCTTAGCTCAGTGGAGCTAGGCCAATTTATGCCAGATCTGGCTTTAATATTTAAGATGACAGTGTCCCTTTAAATCCTTTGTAGAGTGTGCAGATACAGGTATGTGTTTATCATTGGTTTACTCTAAGTTTTGTTTTTGGAACACAGTTCTGTCACTTGTTTTTAAAAATTACTGGTATGATATGATTTCTAGGTCAAATAAAAAAGAAAATCTGTGTTTATTTAAATGCGTTGGGTGCTTTTTTTTAAATTCTGCCAATAGTCCATTTCCCACTTTTTCTTCCAAGCAAAGTTTATGGGAAGATAGAGTAATTGTAGGGGACTTACAGTGGACAAGAAATGAAGATAAACATGGATTATCAACGAGCGTCTTAATTTAATTACAGAAGACCCACAACTAGAGAATGCTGGAAGCTGACATGCACGACTGATTATTTCTAGTTGACAGAGAGGAATCATTTAGAATTCGAGGGTAATAATAGAGAAGTTTGTGGTCATCACAAGGCCTTGTGCAGTCTCAGGCTTGTCTACGTTATGTACGAAATAAGGTCACATTAATTCAAGTACATTTTTTCACATCCGATTTTGTAAAGCTGAAGGTACATGTTCCCACTGAGCACAAGAGTTCAATGTAGTGCATCCCCAGTAGGGTGGGTACTGTCGACTTTGACAGCAATGCACTGTGGGTAACTATCCCGCCATTCCTGCCACCCCATTGCATTCTGGGTTATGCTCCCAGTTCCTGGTGGGGAAAAAACAGCAGTGGGTAGCTCTGTAAACATGTCATCAGCATCCCATAATGCACTTATCTCCTCCCTTCCCGCTGCTTGAAAGCAACTGCACACAACCCTGCAGAAAGGAGGAGGAGGGCGCCTGGGTGTTGGGGAAGGGCAGGGGTTCAAACTGTTTTGTTGAGAATGAGCAAATGGAGGTGTACTGCTGTGGTATCAATTACACAGCTTCCCCTGGTCTTCTCCAGATCACACAGAGGGATAGGGAATGGTTACTGACTGAATGTGACCTGAAACCTGGACCTTATGCTACAATGTTTTTTGCTGCAGAGACACCAGGACACTTACTGGTGGCTTGGCATGGAAAGGCGTCCTTCTGTGGAGGATGGAATACGTCAGGCCTCCCCAGAAATCTTGTGAGAAGGATTCAAGGGTTCCTCTATGAGAGCTTTATGGAAATGTGCAGGGAGGATTCCTGCTTCGTCTCCAGAGACATTAACAAGCTGCTCTAGGAAGCCACCACAGATCACACCTGACTGCCTTATCCCACTTGTAATTATGATAAAATATGTGAACTCACCAGAAGTGCCCTCCCCAGCATATGGGCCCATCAGCAAGATGTCCTGGGAGGAAGTGGTTGTCTCCAAAGTTGTAAAAAGATGCTGGCTGTTGGTGAGATCAGATGCTCCACCTGCCTGCTGACCATTCTCCTCTTCTTCCTCTTCCTTATCCATGCTGTTCTCCACACTGCTGCCTGAGGCTGCCAGAGAAGTTTCTTGGGATGAATCCATGGACTAGCTTGGGAAACTGGTTGGGTCCCCTCCCTCCTTGAATTCCCTGCTGCTTATAGAAGTGGCATGTTTGTACCACTGACCCAGACCATATGTTTGCCTCCTTTGTTTTCTGGTATGAAGGCAAGAACATTGTAAAAAAGACCCTGGATCATAGAAGCTAATATTCTTAGAAGTCTTTTTGAGTGACTCTCTGAGCTCTATTTACCTTCTCTGGGTACTCCAATTGTTCTTGAGGTTGTTTCACATCCATGAGTTGTCTGTCTGGAGTACTTTAAATTATTTCTCTGATTAGAGATGATAGAAAAAGCCTCTATTTCCCCAGCTGGAAAAGTGTTTGGGTTCCCCATTCACAGACTATTGACTCATGCCTTGTAGCAGAAAGCTTTGCTGGTAAATCCAGAGATGTGTTATGTAGTAATTGAAAGTAGCCAGCAAATATATAATTTCCCTTGTGTACAAAACTGGCTATAAAGCATCAATTTTTCTCACTCCATATGTTACCAAACAGCATACTCTGCAGATATGTTTTCACATATTTAGCCTTTTCTTGAGTATTAAGAGTTTCTTTACCTATGATCTATCTACCTATTCTCGTACGTGAAAAGAATCCATGTAGGATTCTACCCACTAATGTAAAAAGGGGGAATAAACAAAGAAAAAGCTAGATATACTAGTATATAATAACAACTACAACATATTTGGCATCACAGAGACTTTGTGGGATAATATACTTGACTGAAATATCAATGCAGAAGGGTAGAGCTTGCTCAGGAAGCAGAGGCCAGGAAAAATGGTAGAGGCATTGCCTCGTGTATCAAAGATATTTACATCTGTACTGGGGTTGAATGGAAATAGAAAACTTCTGCAACAAAACCAAGCATGATTCTGGGATGCATTAACAGGAGTGTTGTGAGCAAGACACGACAAGTCATTTTTCTGCTCTACTTTGCGATGACTAGTCCTCAACAGGGTGCCACGTTTCAGGAAAAATTTGGTCAAATTGGAGAAAGTCCAGAAAAGAACAACAAAAATTATGAAAGATCTAGAAAACATGACCTACGAGTGAATATTGGAAGAATTGGGTTTGTTTAGTCTGGAAAACAGAAGAGAGGGAGAAGACATGAAAACAGCTTTCAAATATCTAAAAGGGTGCTACAAGGAGGAAGGAGAAAAGTAATCTCCTTAACCTCTGAGGATGGGATAAGAAGCAATGGGCTTAAACTACATCAAGGGGAGTTTAGGTTGGAAATTAGGAAAAACTTGCTAATTGTTAAAGTGGTTAAGCACCCGAACAAATTGCGAGCAGGTTAGACAAGTATCTGTCAGGTGCTTGGTCCTGCCATGAGTGCAGGGGACAGGACTAGATGACTTCTTGAGGTTCTTTCCAGTTCTATGATTCTATGGGTACGTCTAGACTACATGCCTCTGTCGCCAGAGGCATGTAGATTAGGCTACCCGACATAGTAAAATGAAGCGGCGATTTAAATAATCGCCGCTTCATTTAAATTTACATGGCTGCCGCGCTGAGCCGACAAACAGCTGATCAGCTGTTTGTCGGCTCAGCGCGATAGTCTGGACGCGCGGGTGTCGACATCAAAGGTATTTGTCGACCACCCAGGTAAACCTCATCCAGGAGGTTTACCTGGGTGGTCGACAAATACCTTTGATGTCGACACCCGCGCGTCCAGCTGTTTGTCGGCTCAGCGCGGCAGCCATGTAAATTTAAATGAAGCGGCGATTATTTAAATCGCCGCTTCATTTTACTATGTCGGGTAGCCTAATCTACATGCCTCTGGCGACAGAGGCATGTAGTCTAGACGTACCCTATAATTCTATGGTTTACTGAACTTGTGGTTTGATCATGTGGTGCCTTCATATTTGTTGTATAAAAGAGCAAAAGATCCAACAGAAAGATTAAAACCTATAGCATAGTGTTGAAGAGCTGACTTACTGATTCATAAAGATTATAAAATCTCATTTTCCATTCAGTTTGACTAGCCAGTTTGAACTGTATTTATTTAGATGTCATAGCTTTCCTCTGCTGTGATCCTTGTATGGTCTTTTCCATTATAGCAAAGTGGGTCTAAAATGCTCCCGTATCCGAGTACTAAACTCTCATTGGACACATTTGTTTAAACAACTTAATAGTAGCTGGGCAGGCGATGACGTTTTTGGGTGTAAAAAGTACAAAAATAATAAAACACTGTAAAACTTAAAACAAAGATTCAGTTTTCTCCAGATTTCAGTTGTGTTGACGTACCCCCCAGACTTCTCTCGAGTACCCCTAAGGGTATTCATACCATTGGTTGAGTAACTCTGCTATACATAACATTAAAAAAAATCAAGAAAAACAATGAGTGGTCCTGTAGCACCTTAGAGTCTAACAAAAAATACAGATGGTATCATGAGTTTTTGTTGGCACAACCCACTTCTTCAGATGACAGATGAATGGAGCAAGAGTCCCAGAGGGACAAATTGCTGGCCTTGCCCCTCTGCCATGTATATTGGCCACACTGGAAGGTCTCTTCGACAAATGATTTATGGACACAAATCAGATATTCAAAGTGGTAACTAACAGAAACCTGGTGGGGAACATTTTAACTTGCCAGGGTACTCATTAATGGATGTAAAAGTGTCCATGCTCTTGCAAAATAATTTCAGGAACCAACTAGAGAGAGAAATTGCAGAACTGGCCTTCATATGACACATTCACCCAAAGATTTAACAAAGACATTTCCTGGGTGGGCCGTTATATTCAACACCCAAATGACATCAAAAGCTAAGTATTGGACACTTACAGGTCCCTCTATTAGCCTCATTTAGCACAGACACTTTAACCATTTTTTTTACTCCCCTTCCTCTCTCTTTCTGCTTTATATTTGTCCCTCTGTGCCTCTTGCTCCATTCGTCTGTTATCTGAAGAAATGGGTTGTGCCCATGAAAGATCATGATACTATCTACATTTTTTGTTGGGGTCTAAGAAACAGACTAACACAGCTGAGACTTTTATACAGAACATGTATGGCTTAGCTTACTACTCTGGATGAGTTCTGGTGGTTTTTGCAACATAACAGAAAACTAATGATGGTCATTAGAGGGTTTGAAAACTATTTAAAGAGATACTACCAAAGTCTTGTAAGATTAGATTTTGAGACAGTTCATGAGACATGATTCCCTTAGGAAACATCATCTCCTAGAGAGAAGAATTTTATCAGGAGCTTAATTCCTAGGAGAGATAAAAGGCTTTTGTGGCTTTGAGACATTTCACTTCCTATGAAAGATATTGAACCAGGCAAGTTATTTGCTTCCCTTCCATGAATTCAATACAAACTGTATTTCTAACACTGCGTCTGGAGTGAGCATCCAAGCCCTATGTACTAAAACTAACTAAGGAAGGGGTGGCTTAAACTGGAGCTTGGGATCTGATGGGGGAGGTGTTAAGAAGGGCATGATGTTTCAGAGCCTGAGAAACACTGTTTATACAACTAATTTTATCACACTAGTACAAGCCTGGGGTGGGTGAGCTCTCTCCCCAAAAGGTTGTGTTGACATGCCCAAAGAGGTAGGTGAGAGAGGGCCACAATAACTCTTGGAGATCTTCATCCTGCAGGGTAGGAAGCTGTGACAGGCAATATTTCACTGGCACTTTGTACTCCTGATGGAGGTAATAAACCATGGTAAGGCCTTTCCCAGAAATCTCCATCTTTATTGGAGAAGTGAGTCCATGAGATGTCCCTTATTCCAGATTCTTTGCTCTTGGAAGTGGTGAGAGGCAATAGAGTCTGACAAGTCAGGACCCAAGAAAAATAATCTTCTCCTGGAAGTTCAGAAACCAGAATATGTATCTCCTATAAGCAGCAGCAGATATAGGGCAGGGTGAGCGGGGCGGCTGCCCCAGGCCCCACACTTCAATAGGCCCCGCGCATGCGCTACTACTTGTCAGCTGTGGCAGTGACACATGCACAAAATTGTGCTGCCCTGGGCCCTGCGCTTCAATAGGCCCCACGCTCCGCAAAACTCTCATCCGCCCCTTCCCATAAGTATACAAAAATGTAATACTTAACCCTTAGATAGTGCCGGGATCAGTCCTTTTCGGTGTACCTTGA
This sequence comes from Pelodiscus sinensis, assembly GCF_052426305.1. NCBI lineage: Eukaryota > Metazoa > Chordata > Testudines > Trionychidae > Pelodiscus > Pelodiscus sinensis. The sequence continues at coordinate 150,619,645 of NC_143053.1, forward strand.
AAATATTAGAAAGCAAGATATCTTTTCTGTTCTCAGCAAGAAAATCAAAGGCTCCTAAATGCTGTCTTCCTCACGACATTAAAAAAATACATCAAAAAGTCACAGAACAATTAGACGTCCCATTAACTAACTACTGCAAACACTCCACATCCACCAACTGCTAGGATTTGATTATCTTTTGGAATTTTTCATGACACCGAGGTTAATATATTTGAAACAATTATACCTCCCCCACACCAAGCTGCTTGAGATTCAAGATACTGTGCATGTCATACCTCTGCACGCACTTGTTCCTTTGCAAGATCAGAAAAGGATGAGCAACAGTGTTGTTATGAGTCAGCATGCTCCCAGAAGAACTTGCGTCCATTGCAGTACAGAGGTAATAGTTATGCTAATTCAGTCCCATGAGTTTTTGATTTCAGCCACTAATATGAGCAATTCAAATGATGCCAGCTGCACTGTCTTACGTTTTAGCCAATTAATTTTTCTTATTGTGGGTTTACAGTTGTTGGGAGATGCCTAACCAGACAGGCACACACCCGCACAAATTTCCTGTGACAGTTTCATTTGTGTCCCCAGATTCATAACTCTGGCCCTGCCTTTTTTTGAAAGCTGTTAACCAGGCTGTCATTAGTAATCAGGAATCAGAGTACAGAGAGATTGGGCTAGGTTCAGATTTATAACACTGTAATTCACTTGTTTCCAAAGGGAAGAACATGTCCAGGGGAAATGCATTTACTTAGTCCCATTGCACTGAAATGGACATTCAATGGAGGCCTAATCCTCAGATGATGTAAATTAGCATAACTCCATTAAAGCCAACAAGATTGATGGAGCTCTGCTACTTTATGCTAGCTAAGTATTTGTCTCTTAATTGCCTGCTGATAATCAGACATGGATGTCTTCCAGCTGCAGCAGGGAAATAGCGAGTGTTGTCTCTTACCCTTCATAAAGCAGTTCACTTCTTTTAGAAGGGCTTGCTGGGTTAACACTATACACACTCCAGAAAGGTCCGTGCCCATCTGTGTATCATTATATATTTTAGGCTATTAGTCTATCCATAGGACAGCTCAAATTCTATTTTAATTTCAATTATTTCAATTCTCCTGAGCAGGAGTTTGATGGATATATTTACCATATGACCAAGGTCCTATGAACTCCTGGGCACAGTAGGACCAAAACCTAAGCAACAATCCCCACATTTCATGGTAACTTTAATTTATTTTACCACCATTAAAGACCCTTCATTCCCATCCCTGGATTTAAATGAAAGGGATATTTCACACCTCTTGAAGCTCTAGTTGTGGATTGTCTGCACACAGAAGTGCCTCAGCTGGTTCACATTTTCTTGACTGTCTTTGTAATCTTAAGGGCCAGAAACATTTTCATTTTGAGACTCTGGAGCACAGTTCTGGAGCAGAAGAGCAATTCTGCGGCCACAGAATCATTAAATACATTGGAGTTCCAACCTCACTAGCCTAGCAGCAGCTGTGTTTCCCTGCAGGAATGAATGGTGTTCATTCTGGCCTCAGTGAAATCAATAGGAGCTTTGCCAGAAACGTGTAGCTAGAAGACAGTCCCCTATCTGTGCCCCTCTCAGGATGACTTTCACCTCAAACCTTTCCCTCCAGACCACTTTGGGTGTGGAGGGCAGGGCAGCCAGCAATTAGATGGCTCTTACATTGCACTGCATAGCATGTTACAATATAAACCTATCTAGAGCACTTCACCAATCCCCTGGAACAGTACAAAATCAATAAGGAACTAACATAACAATGTGTTAATAAAGGGCCAGTTTAGGAAACAGAACTTGGGGATTAAATAAGCAAGTGCACATGAATAAAGCTAGTTGAGCATCCAAAGGTAAAAAATGCTTGCACGGAGGGCAGATGTGATAAAAACTTAGGCTGTCTCTACACTGATGCAATCTCGCGCAAAAGCTTTCTCTCTTGCACAAAAACTTTCTGCCTGTCTACACTGTCCGCGTGTTCTTGCGCAAGTCAACTGACGTTCTAATGTATAAAATCAGGGCTTCTTGCACGAGAACTCTGATGCTCCCACTCAGGAATAAGCCCTTTTGCGCAAGAGCTCTTCCAGAAGAGGCCAGTGTAGACAGGCAACATGAATTTCTTGCACAAGAAAGCCCTGTGGTTAAAATGGCCATCAGAGCTTTCTTGCACAAGAGAGCGTCTACACTGGCATGGATGCTCTTGCGCAAAAGCACATGCCAGTGTAGACGCTCTCTTCTGGAAGAGTTTTTGCAGAAGAACTCTTCCGCAAAAGAGTTTTTTCATGAGAATGCACCAGTGTAAACGTAGCCTGAGTGTTCACATTCAGGATCAACTCTGAGAACAGCTGAGCAAATGAAAATGCAACAAACCCATGGCAACAGACTCTCCGTTGTTTGAACCTGATGCCTGTGAAAGATGCCTAATTGATAACCCTAGAAATGATGGGTAGGGTGACAAGATAGCAAGTGCGGATAAATCGGGATAGGGTGGGGATAATAGATGCCTATATAAGAAAAAGCTCCAAATATTGGAACTGTTATTATAAAATCAGGCCATCTGTTCACCCTAGCAAAGGGCAAAATTCTGCCCCCTGGCACCCTCAAGCAAGCTGGAGGGTTTGTGGATGGGCCACGTTATCTGCAGAGGGCCCAGAAGGAAGTTGGTCTGTGTCAGCCTTTCTGTGGAGCATATGCTGCAGTGATACTTTTGCTCCACATGTTGTATCTGGCCAGTTCCATGGACCACACTATTTTCCTGACTCTTCTTGTCCCTTTGAAGATGGCTACTGTCACTGGGAGCATTAGAGGGGTGCAGGTACTGTGCTTCCCAAAGAGATTATGGCCAGGCATTGTCAAATAGACTGTGTAGGGGATGCGGAACAGAGCGACTTGCCTCCTCCCACACAGGAAATCTGCACAATGTGGCCCACTCAGCTCTTCATATGGCAAAACACTGCAAAAAAAACCAAACAAACCCACCACCTCTAAGAGTAAAAGGAGAGTTTAGTCCATTGAAGCCTCAGAGTCTCTGCTGAACTTTCAGATGACAAATGGTACTAAATGTAGTAGCAAGGAGGGGCCGTCTACATTCACACCTAATAGCCACCCTCTTGGCTCATATACTGGGAGTTGAACCAGGGACCTTCCCAGCTAAAAACATGAGACACTGTTGCTTGCACTAAAGAACTACACCTCAGGAACCACAACAACTATCCTATGTGGAGTGGCACAGGCCAGGCTTAGAGCACCCTTCATCATGGGTTAACACATGTTCATGTTTGTTTCAGCTGAGAATCTCATTGAATTTAGGCCACCAAACAGCCTTGTAATTGATGAGAGACAAGTTGGGCGAGGTAATATCCTTTATTTGATCAGTTCCTGTTGGTGAGAAAGACAAGTTTTCAACAATCTCTCTCCAACAGAAGCTGCTTCAGTAAAAGATATTGTCTCATCCACCAGGTCTTTCTAGTACCCTGTGACCCATCACAACAACACTGCATGCATCAATTGTAACGATGACTCAGACAGGATAAACCTGGGCCGGATTTGAATCAGAAGCAGACGATAGCAGTGTTTCTGAAAGTATTCTGTGGAATCACTCTAAGAAACACATTAACTGGCTGCCCCGGTTTGTTTATTTACCGATGCTGCGGCCATGGAGCCTCGCGGCTCCCATTGGCTCCATTTCTTTCTTTGCAGCCAAGGGGAGCCAGGGGAAGCAGTGGCCTGGCCCATGCTGCTCCTCTTGGAGCAAGTGGGGAGGGTCATAAATTGGGCCCTCATAAAGCAGGGGCCTCCTGTAATGTGCTGATACGTTTGTGGAGTTAGACAGAAAATTTGGTTCAAACATTGAACCTCTTATGGAGACAAATTATTCATTATTGTTACATACGGTATACGTATATAATAAATATTATATAATATTTATTATAGTCTTGGCTCGTGCATGGCTGAATTGTCATATTTAATACTGAATTCTAGAACAGCGTTAATCAATGAAAGCACATATATAAAGCCAGAAGGGATACTCTATAATCTCTGAAAAGTACTTGTCACCTCAGAGCAAGAATAAAAGTATTCTCTGGCTCTCTAGTGAGATCTACCACTGAAAATGTTAGCTTCATAAAGGAACTACTTCTGCAACACTTTTGAGATTTATGGCCATAAAGCCCTTTAGGAAGAGCTTCCTAGCTGTTCTGAGAAGAAGCACTCAGAATGTATCTAATAATCTATATAATTAGCTTCCTGCTTCCATGAATATCATGATTTACAGCCCCTTTAGGGAAATACCATCCTCTTGTGTTTCAGCACATCTTAATAACTCAACTATCAATATTGGAAATCAATAGCTGCTTCATTGAAAGAACAATTTCTTTTTTAAAAAACACCCCATTTTAAGTCTGAGATGTCTGAACTTTTAAAGCAACAGCTGTCTAGGTCAAAGGCCTAGGTAATGGATTTAACAGAAAAAAGTTCTCTTAGTGACACTAGTGAGCACCCTATGAACGACTGGCAGCAACCCAGGGCTAAACATTCCGTCCATCCTTCCCTCAGTCACAGCCATGCTGTGAATAGAGCCCAGGAAAGAAAGCGTGCGGGAATACTGGACCAGCACCATTGCTCCTCTCCTCCATTCAGCGCAGCAGGACCATTCATTTCTTAAAATGCTGTGGGACCTGCCATCCTGCCCCTAAGGACACTGGAGATGGCCTCTCTTGCACAAGGCACCAACTCTGTTGGTTCCCTGGAGGGGCTTGTGGACATGGAGAAATTGTACATTGTGGGGCAGGCCTCTGTAGGTTTGGACCCGTGTCCAAAGGTTGGGTTGCTTATTTAAAGACGCACCTTATATGGGCCTGAATTAGGCAATGCTTATTTAAAGTCACTTGCAATTCACCTACATCCAGAAACAACTTTGTGGTAACTAAGACCTCAGGTAGCCCCCTAGACTCTCATCCTGTTTGGTGATTCGTTAATGGCATGTTTTAACTATGCTGGCAGCTGAAGGGATATTATCACCTCCAGAGCTCTTTGCAAAGGAGAAAAAGATGAAGGCAAGCTCACACACAACTGAAATTAGCACTGTCACTGGCTTTGCATCTTCGCTGATGCCAGGTTCTCATGTCTGTTTGTTATTGCAGGAAGACGTCAGAGACAAAGGCCTGAGATTCACCGCACTGTCATTCCTGCTTTACGCAGGCCCCACTTCAGCGAATGGTGAGTCAGACTCCAAAAGACACAACACAATTAAGAAATATTGGTTCAGCCATGGCTGCCTGTGAGTGTGTTTGGAAGGAGCAGGCAACAGAAGGAGCAAATTATTTCAACAAGCTTTTACCTGATGTCACCCATGAGAACTGAAATAATGAATTCATAGTCAGACCCACACTAGAAAGTGCCCATCTCTGTAACCTGCATAACAGGTTGGCACTGGTGCTGAAAGTGCTGTTGAGCAACTATTCATTTCACCACCATACAGGCATTTCCATAACAACGGAGGATGTGACAGGCACAGAGTGTGAGTCAGGTTACCTGAGTGTAAATGGGTATTTGGATGGTACCCACAGGAATACAGGCAAGTTGATTATTGGGGTCTTCCTTCATCTCCATTTAAAATCCATGCTTAAGGATAACATCGGATGGGAGGGGCTGTCGTCAATATTACTGAGGTTCATAATTCACAGGCACACACAGGCTTGGAGGCTTCAGGTTGTTTAATGCTTTCAGCTCATCACAGTCCTTTTGCTTCCGGTGTGGGTGACTCACCATTTAAGCAAATCGGCTTTTTATTCCCTAGCTTCGGCGGATAGCCACCTGGAAAGGACATACATAATTCGTCATAAGTAGTTTCACTTCAACAGAACAGGGTCCTGCTGTGTCAGTGTGCCTCAGCGGCACAAAGACAATTCCATCCATGAGGGGGTAATTATAATGAATCCTGTAGCACAACACACACAGAGGATTGTTCTGTTCTTGAAAGAATGGGGCTTCTTAGAGACACCACCTTTTCCCCTTTCTGTCCCCCCCGCTGGACTTGCTATAGCCTCATTTCTTATGGATGGATTTTCAAAAGGCCTAATGGCAGTAGGTGCCAACTCCTATTAGTTTTCAATGAGACTTGGCCTTTTTGAAAATCCCAGCATTTAAGAGGTAAGAGCTCTTCCCCACACCTTCATCACTCTGTCACTCTGCAGTCACTGTGTGAGTGACAGAACACAGACTCATGAACACAATGAAGGGAAAAAGGAGCAGAAGATAAATCAGGAATCTAATTAAAAATTGGGCGTTTTACTATATTTTTAAAGAAGGCCCGTTAGGAAGCAAGTTTGTTAAAAATAGAAGAATTCCAACAATAGCTGCAGCAAATAGACCCTCTTTATTAATTCCCCTGGGGAACGTAGAAAAGCTTCTAAAACGAAAGTCACTCATCTCTCCAGATGCGAATAAGCTCTTTCTACTTGAGCAAACTCCCATGCTAAATGAAACCTCCCAGCTGGATTAAGTCCCTGAGGGCTGGAGCAGCCTCCTTTTTGCTGAGCTCCTAGACTGGAGTGAACTCCTCAGAGACTGAGCAGGATTTGTAGTTCCTTGTCTAGACCCCCCCCCCCCCCAAAGATTAAAAATGAGGCTTTGCTTGGCAATACATTAATATTTTTGGGGGGGAGGCAGAAATAATGCAAAACATGAACATGCAGTTCGAGGAGGACCCCTGGAGAGCCGTAAGGCCACAAGAAAACAGGGAGACACGGAGGACAGCCATTAGGAGTGAATGATTCTGGCAGCAAGAGACCTACATCAGTGTCATCCAGTCACAGCCTAGGCCTGAAGGGACCATGAGAACCTCTCATCTGAACCCCTGTATAGACAAACCATTGACACAGTTCCCACACACTAAACCCAGCAATGGAAATAAGACCAAAGTATTGCAGCCCACAGGAGACTGAACTGTGGTATGCCACAGGTAGAGACTAGGAGGGATTAAGGTACACCAGTATCCGAGGCCCCTGCAATGGCAGAGAACTGACTGAGATATACTCAGATAATCTGGGTGAATGACCTGCTGCAGAAGAAAGAAGAAAAAAAAACAACAACTCAAGGTCTCTGCCAATCTGACCTGAGGGAAAATTTGTTCCCAATATATATGATGATCGGTTAGGCCCTACACATCTGAAGAAGAATAGCCAGCCACGCCACTGGAGGAGAAAATGCTCAGTGCCAACTGAGGACATGGGCCCTCCCCATCTAGTGCCTCATCTCCAGCCGTGGCCATCCCAAGCACTTCAGAGACAGGAGGTGATTTATAAAAAAACAAAATACATCAAAGAAAAAAACTTCTTTCCTGACCTCTGAAGGTGACTGAGAACTGAAGCATGAGCTTTTGGGACCATAAACCAGACGGGACCTTGTGATTGCTGCTCTTTACAATCATAGGTAACTCTGTTGTACTGGGATCTCTCTAGACATTGAGTAATATGAGGTGGCAGGGTCATTGAACTCATGGTCAAAAAGCTCTTTTCCCATCTTTATTTGCAATTATTCTAGGAATTGTAAATATAAAACCTTGACTTTCGATTTGGTGAACATCTGAAGGCAAGTCACAAAGGAGAGTGTGTATTTAGGTGCATAAATGACCCACTCAGATCCCTCCTTCTCATTTGCACTATATTCCATTAAATGTCACTGTGGAAAAAGATCCTGTTTCTTTGCACATTTGTTTTTACACCTCATTGGACCCACCTTACTTTTAAAGCACACTCTGAAAACCTACCCAGGCTGCTCATTTAATTGAAAGCGTCATCTTAACCTCTCAGAAATTGCCTTCAGTGTTTGACAGGCAGCTGCAGGCATGCTTCAGCACAGTCACAAAGGGTATGACAGTAATTATGGGGGGTCTCTTGCACAGCTGAGAGAAGCGCAAAGGATACTGATCAATACTGTGCACAGATACATGCCCAAATTCTACTCTCCTCTACAGAAGTGCAACCCCACTGAGGTCACAGGAGTATCTCAGGGTAATTGAGAACCAATTTTATCTCCTGAAGAATTAAACCCATGCTGTGTTATCTATCTTTTTGTGGCTCTTTCTTTTTTCTTTTTTTTTTTTTTTTTTGCATATGAAGCTATGTATGTGAGGCATTTTAACGGAAGATCTTTATATGCAGATCAACTCTACACCGGTTGTTACTGCAGTGTAGGAAGACAGCTGCTACTGTTTGATTATTTAAGCCAACCCATGGATTCTAGACTTTAGCAACACCATGTAAGAAGCCAGCACAAAATTTTCACAGTAGGTACCAACTCTTTGGGGATCCACTAGAGCAACTTAACCAGCCTCCCCTTTTACCTCCACCCCCGCCAGACTATGTTGACTAGGGTTATCACCTCTCTAATTGCTGGTAACTGGACACACACACATACACAGCCGAGACTCTGCCCTCTCTTCTGTCTCCCAAGGCCCCGCCCACTTCTCTGCCTCTCTCCCTCCCGCCCATCACTTGCGGGATCATCTCAAGAAGCCTGCCTGCAGGTGGAAGGTGGCTCCAGCTGAGCAGGTGCTGGTGCCAGTTAATGACCTGGTGCCTCCCCTCACACTGTAATAATGAAACTTTGGGTTCAGATACCATTTAGATGCCTGAAAACGAGGCACCTGGTGACCCTAAACGCCACCTGAACTTAGAAGCCAAAAACTGGGCAGTATGGGTAAAAACTGGGTGGGTGACAACCCGGGCAATAAAAGCTTCGGCTCAGTGGGACTCAAGTCAGGGAACCCCAGGCTAGAGGGTCTATATTGCATTTTAACCGGGGGTTAAGAATTTTCTGACCAATGCTCAAACCTAGAGCGCTGGCATCCACACTGCAGTACATAGAACCAAGTCAAAGGAGACATATCCCAAAGTGCCTAGCCCCACCCCTGATGCTGACACACTGTCTCACAACTTCTCTCTCCAACTCAGACCAACGAGCAGCTGTTCAGTTTACCTAGCTGCTCTGCATCGCCCATGAGTGCTATGGAACACAGCAGGCGAAAGAGCAGCTCAGCCATTAGCAGAGTGTTATAGCTGGCTGCAGGGCCAGTCCTAACCAATTGGCAGCCCCGGGCACATTTCTTTTTGCAGTCTTTACAACAATATGCTGTGTTAGCCCGAATATTCAAAAAATGTTCTTTGCTCCTTAAGTTTGTATACATGGTAATGAAATATTTTAAAGAAGCATTTTCAAATTACTTGTATAGATGTATTAATTCTTAAAGGCAGTTAAGGTTTGGTCTCACCCTGGGCAACAAAATTCCTTGCTACGGCATTGCATCTCATTTTCATTTAAAAGAATTAGAGACACTCACTTATATCTTTCCAACTGTCGGACGAGGGACACGGCCGATACCACTTCTGCAGAATAAGAACTTATCTACTGTTGTTGATGGATTTGCTCGTCGAAGAAAGGTGATGAAAAATTGCCACGGTGATTTTTATGCAATTAATAGGGTACCTCCCTTGCAGCCATGCCTGCTGCCTCGTGCCCTGGGCCTGGCTGGGAAATCCAGACACTAGGGGGAGCTGTCTGGAGACATGAGACTCTCCGGGCAGTGTCTGGCGGGAAGGGAGCTGCAGATGCGGGGAGCCAGAGGAGGGTTTCCAGCACCGGAGGGTGAGAAGCAGCCTCAGTGCAGGGCAGAGAGGGTGAGAACACAGCCTGGGGCTGCAGTGACACAGGGACAGTCTGGAGCACACACGGGAGGGAAGGTACCACCTAGTGCCAGGGGCTTTGCTGTAGCAGGGATACAGCTGACAGAGAAGGAGACAGGCCCTGCTGCTGTGAGTGAGACTCACTCTGTGGGGCAGTGTCCGTCAGGGCTGGATCCTGAACCGCCCTTCCTGCTGACTGAGCAAACCAGCCCAGGACTCCACTTCGAGCTTCCCTGCCACCCTGTTTCATCTATTAACTGCTGCAGAGAAAACATGAAAAATATCTGGCCAAAGCTCGTGTAATTTTTCCCATTATATATACAATTCATTGTGTTACATTTTGGCGGTCCCTTGAAAATGGCGTCCTTGGGTGACCACCTGGCTCACCCACCCCGAAGACCGGCTCTGGCTACCTGGCACAACAGCTCAGAGAGGCCAGGAGGAAAATCACATGGATTTTGACATGCCCCTGTGTGTTTAATTCAAGTGTTGTAATAAAAACACAGTCCCCAGTTTCCCTGAACGAGACAAAATCAAGGAGGTAATATCTTCTACTAGACCAACTTCTGTAGGCAGAAGGTACAGGCTTCTGAGATGCACAGAGCTCTTCTCCGGGTCTAACACCTCTAAAACAACACTGCAAACAATCCTCCTGAAGTGCCTGGTCCTAATGAAACTTGTAATAGACAATTATATAGCTCCACAGGAAAGGCTGTCAGATTGATTATAGGAAACAAAATTAGTCTGACCTGGTGAGGTCTATTTTCAATGTGCCACAACTCTAGGGAATGGAAAGAAGAGTCAGCACTGCACAGTTGGTTGGATAGTTAAGTGACAGACAGCTCTGGGGCCGGTTCAGTACAAAAAGATGCCAGCCTCTCTTTAGCAAGGAAGCTTGTGGCAGTTCAAAGTAGATCCTACAGAAAACATGAGCCCAAAACAATGTCTGCCAAATGTAATGTCAGGAAAATGCTCTGCTGCCTTTGCACTGATGCCCATTCAGATCTCCTTCAGTAGCTACTGTGTAGAGAATGGGAAGGCTAGGAGAGCAGCAAGACTTTGTGGGGGTGATGAACATGTGTCCAGTAGGACAGTGTTTCTCAACCAGTGGTACGAGTACCCTTAGGGGTACTCGAGAGAAGTCTGGGGGGTACGTCAACACAACTGAAATTTGGAGAAAACGGATTTTTTGTTTTCAGTTTTACAGTGTTTTATTATTTTTGTACTTTTATACCCAAAAAATGTCATCGCCCACCTGGCTACGATTAAGTTGTTTAAACAAATGTGTTGTAATGGTAGAAAAAAATTGTGTGTGTCTGAAAACTGTAGGTACTTGGGGTACTTTTTTTTTTAAAGGAGTACTTCATAAAAAAAGGTTGAGAAACACTGCAGTAGGAGATGTCATGTCTGTATGAGGATGACTGTTCATTATCTTGTATCTTCGAGGATGTTGTGTGGATGCACTAAAACAACTGGTCAAAACACAGAGGGTTTGTCCAATGGAAACATTTTGATATGTCTGCTGGACATTGACATACTTTGATTCCAAAACGCTGCTGCAATGCCCAATGGGAATTGTAGCTCTCCTGATCTCATTCTTCTCAATAAACTGAGCTCCCTGGTTGCACCGCAACATTCAGGAAGCACCACAGCCTCTCCTAGTTTTTAAACCAAGAGTATGGGGAAACCGAACACACACAGAAGAACCCACCATTTGAGCCAAGGCATCCAATAGGGGAAGATCTGTTAACCAGGGTTCTATATATCCTAATAAGGAGAGAGAAAGGAAGTTGATAAAGTACAGGTACAAATGGAAGAGAAACAGTCAAGAGAAAGAACCCCATTCAGTTACAAATTATATCACATAATGGCAAACAGCTAAAAAGTGATACATTTGAGGAGTGCTTGTATAAAAATGTCAGAAGTTCAGAATTCCCATGCCCTCAGTGCAGCCAACCTTGTGCGTCAGGATTCAGACCGTGGAGTCATATGTATAGCCATAGACGAGAACTGCAACAATACCGTCATTGTTGTCAGAGAGGAACTACCAATACGTTGGCCAAGTAAAGATAAACTTGGGATGGGTAGGGGAACAGGTATTTGTTCAGTCAGTGTTAAGCACTATGTTGTTAAATATAACAATACAAAAAGGAAGATCTGTGGCTGTGCTAGCATGTATGTCTGTTTTTCTCAGAAGTCAAAATGCTGCTGGTGGCCCACAAGTGGAAGATTGCCTAACCATGGAAAAAGGCAGAGGAGGGCATGTGTGCCACCACATGTGGTCAGAGCCATCCTTGTTCAGATGTAGAATATGCAGTTGCACAGTGCTCCTGAAACTGTGGGGCACCACTGGATCTTAATATTCATCCAGCCACCTGCTCCTCTCCCTTTTCTATAGCGCTGCTTCCTCTGGAGAGGATCTAGTTAACTGAAAAGTGAAAAAGCCTTCTAGACCTATTCGCAGACCATTGAGCCTGCGAAAGAGCCATTCAAGTGGTAATGAAGCCATTTAGCAGGCATTTGCTAACCCCTTGTTTCTATATTTACTTTCTCAGAGGGGCAACTGTGTTAGTCTATAAATTAACTTTCAAAACAGAAAGTAGTCCAGTAGCACCGAGGGGGGGTGGAGGGTGTCAGTGTCTGCCCACACTGGCCCTTTAAGGGTAAAACCCAGCCCTGGGAGAGGGCAGATCTTAAAGCCCACAGTTGAGGCAGATACTGCTGATGAGGGCCCAGCTGGAGGCAGTAAAAATAAGGGCTCTAGGAGGGAGGAAACACACACTCTTGCTTTAGCTGGGGAGCAGGAAGGACCTGGCTGCCAGGGAAGCTGGAGGCTTCTTGAGACAGAGTAGTGTTGGGAATAGGGTTACCAGATACTTTCAGAAAAAATTCTGAACATGGCAGGGAAAAAATTGGTTGGGGAAAAAAACCCCATGGGGGACCAAACTTGTTGAGCAAGTATTTTCTGGGGGTTTTTTAACAGACAGAAGACACAATTACTGGACTGTCCGGGCAAAAACTGGACACCTGGCAATGCTAGTTGGGAAAGACAGACAGAGCTGGGGAGTTCTGGCCTGACCTCACTCCCAGGCTGCGGAGCCTGAGACAAGGCCTGAGTGTACTAGAACTGTAGATAGAAAAGTGCTGGGGAAAAGCAGGCAGAGCTGGGAAGCTCTCACCTGACCACACTCCCAGGCGGCAAGGCCTGAGTGTACTAAGGCTATAGGGACACAGCCAATGACAGGAAAAAGCAGCAGGTCTACACCCCCTTGCCTATGATGAGTGTCCATTTCAGACTGCAGTTTGCCCCTGATGATGACTCACAATGGGTCACTGAGGCAAGGTGGGTACAGAGCGATTGAGGGTTCTCTGGGAGGAGAGGACCCCGGAGTACAGAGATGTGGGAATGTTGATAACCTCCCCCCCTCCCTAGAAGAGAGACTAAGGGTGGGTCTCTCTTCTAGGGAATGTAGTGTATGTAGTGTAGATGCTCTTTGTCGACAGAAAAACTTCTGTCGACAAAACCCTGTAGTCTAGACGTACCCTAAGAGACCACTGTAGTGGGCACTGCTGGGGGACAATGTGGTCCGGGAATGACGTGGGTCTGGAATGTGGAGTGAGGACACAGGGAGACACCAGCTAGAGGGAGGTGCCCTGGTGACAAACTAATTTCCAGCACTACAGGCAAAGTAGTGGTGAGTCCACCCTGTGACAAGCACCTCAGAGACAAACAAAAATATATAGTATCATGAGCTTTGTCCAACTCTTCTGATGAACTTAAACAACAACGTGTTTTTCATCACCTGCTGATGAAGTGGGTTTTACCCGCCAAAACTCATGATTCTATATATTTTTGTTAATCTCTAAGGTGCTGCAGGACTACACATTGTTTTTTAAATTACCGTGTTCATTTACATGCTTTTAGCTTTAAAATTGTTTTAAAAGTATTTCATTAGGGTGTTGCTGACTATTACAAAATCACTTCTCTAAAAATAGTCATCCCTTCCATGCTGCCGTCAGGCATAGGGGCACCCGTTTTAATAGTACAGGTTGGACCTCTCTGGTCTGGAACCTTTGGGATCTTAGTGGGTCCGAAGAAGGGAGTTTGCCAGACCAGGGGAGGTCAAACTTCCAGTTCTTCTGGGGCTCCTCTCCTGGCCAGCGGCCCAGCCAGTGCACTATCCCTGGCCGTTGGCAAAGCTCCCCTCCTGGCTGCTGCCCAGCTCTGGTCTGTGGGGTCCCTGTCCCACCAGCAGTAGCTCTGCTCCTCCAGCCACAGGGTCTCCCAGCCGCAGTCCAGCAGTGGCTCCACGTCCGCAGTTAGTATGGGCTTCGTGTCCACAGCCAGCAGGGGCTCCATGTCCCCGTCCAGTGGCAGCTCAGCACCCCCAGGTGTAGGGGCTATATGTCCCTGCCTGACAGAGCTATGCTTTCGGCTGGCGGGAGTCCCCACCCGACCCTGCTACCGCTGGCAGGCACTGGCTGGGTTTCTTGACACCAGGACATGGGCCCTGCAGACTGCCTGAGGTTGAGCTCCTAGCCACTGGCATCTCTATGGCTGGGACTCTCTGGTCGAGAGACATCTATGGTCCTACCACACCACACATGTTGCTGGACCAGAGAATCCCAGACCACAGAGGTTCAACGTGTACTGCATAGGGCTGCATAAACCCTAAGGATGGCCCTGCCTGTGGTAACATTTTGCACATATCTTTTGCTATTGGTCTTCAACTCCAAAGCTCTGCACAGGTCCTCTGTGTTTCTTCACCAGTTCCCAGTCCCCCATCACATGTTCATGATCTTTTCCTCCCCCTAAAGATCAGTTCCCACATTCAGTCTTCTCTGCTCAGCTAGCCCTTCAAGTCAGATCTTTCCTGCTTCCAGCTCTGGTTGCTGTCTTTACCTAGCCCCCAGTAGACCAAGGATGTGGGTGGGCCTTACACGTCCATGACAGGCTTTCCCTGCCTGACCAGACAAGCATGGTGCTGCTAAGCAAATTTTATAAACGAGATTATAAATACCCAACATGCAAGCAATAAAATCTACATCCAAAGGCAGGGGCAGGGGAAAACTAGAGATTCTGTAGGTTTGGGGGGATACCTGTACTTTTTGCTGCCATTTACAATAGTCTACAGATTTTAAGATTCTAGTTTCATTATAGTTATTAATGACTTCCATGGCTTTCTGTAGCCAAAACCCAGTCATCCACTTGGAGACAGGACACTATTCTGCTACCAAAGCTTTGCAAAATACTAGCTCCAGACAAGCAGCAGCTGCCAAGGCGATAACCATCCCATTTGCCAGGCTGGGACAGGTTTACGTCATTAAGCAAAGACTTTTTTTCTCTATTTCCTAAGAACTAAACAGGAACATAAATAGATATTATCTTAATGCAATCATTAATGGTTCATATTTTTAAAAAATCTGGAAAAGCAAAAAGCACATCCCGTGTCATCATAACTTGGTTATATTGCCTAGCCTTAAGCAATACACAATTAAATGCCCAGACCCCCTGAATTCTGCTCTGTAACCATGCCACAAGGCGTTAAAATATGAAAAAGAAAGTTCAAGTCTCTTTGAAAATCAGTTTTTATCTAATCCAGATGATTACAATGACTTTGTTATAATCACAGTCTTATTCCGTGGTGTTGCTACAGGGCATAGTTGAGGTTCTTTGGCTGCCTTCACTGTACATTTCTTACTTTTGGGTGTTTGGACTTTTTGTTTTTTTGAAATGTAACCTTAACTCTGAATCTCCTGGATATTTGGAATAAGTACAACAGCCCTGTAATGATTTTCATCCTTAAGTTAAACTCTTAGCATTAACTACATCTTAGTGGTGTTTGTTTAGACCAGGGGTGTCCAAACTTTTTTCAAAGAGGGCCAGATTTGATGAAGTGAACATGCGTGAGGGCCGACCATTTTGCCTGACATTCTTTGAACCATTAAAATTAAACGCAAATTAACTATTTTATGCAAAGTTTATTACAAATGGCATACTTTTCATTTCATCACATGGATGACAAATCTAAACAGGTGTTAAATCACTCTGCCTTTCATATCTGAAGGCCAGATGAAAAAAAATATCCAGGAAGCTGAAATATATGTCAGGAACATTGTAAAGTACATTACATATTATTGGTAATAAAGGTTGTCTGTCAACTTTTAAGTTCAAAAAATATGAACAGGAACATAACACCAAGTATACATGTTGTGTCCAAATATATTTATAACTGATTTAGACCAACTGACATTAACTGAGATTTTACAATGTATTCATCTCAATACATATGGATTCGTTGGGGGCCATAAAAGATAGATATTGCCAAATTACCTATGGGGCCGTATTAAACCGGAACACGGGCCGCAATTGGCCCGCGGGCCGGACTTTCGACATGCCTGGTTTAGACAGTTTGCAGATTTGCCTACTGGAGATAAGTACGGTTGAATTGCTGTAGATGTCTTTCTTTGCAGTAAGTAAAGTAAAAGAATTTAAACTATTTTCATTTAAACCACCCAGATGCCCAAAATGAATTCAGAGTACACCTCTGGATTCTGTTTGCATCCAGAGTACAACAGGTGCTCTGGACTGGATGTTTTATCACGGACACTTAAATGATCAATATTCATGCTTCATGTACCTTTTTAACTGGCTGATGTTCAGTATTCCAACACCGTGCCTGGCATTACACGTTTGTTGGCAACATTTGAGATCTTGGAGTTTGAATGCAGCCACTCACAAAAACAAGTGTTATCAAACAAAAACATGTATCTTGTTCAGCAAAATGCCAGACTACTGCTGCCAATAGGAAAGTTTTTGAGGAAAGAGTCTAATAGGACTGGTTTTCAACAGCAGTTGATAAGAAGCCTACTTCTGTCATGATGGTGGAGCTTGCCCTTGCTTTTAGAGCATGGCACCAAAAGTCAGGGTTTCTGGATTCTATTCCTGGTTTACTCTGTGATCTAGGGCAAATCAATTAACTTGTGTGTGTCAGTTTCTCTGTCTATAAAATGAGGTTAACAACACTTAATTATTGAGCCTCACAGGTTCAGTAATTAAGGAGACAGATCAATTTAGGGCCAAAAATAAAGGTTTTATAACCACTTGTTTTTACAATGTCTATCAACAGAAATGTTTGTTCCTAAAACAGATCAGTGCAGTTTATTTTTAAAAGGCATACTATTGCCCCATTGGGTCTGTGATCCAAAGAATAAGGCTGCTTAAAAATGATGTGTTCTGTGTACAGTGTTATTTTTGCATTCTTGTGGAGTTGTGTGTTCTCCGGGCTGTACATTGTAATTGTTTATGTAGTTTATGTCTGGTGCATGTAAAGCCTGAGACATAAATTATTGCATATACTCTGGATTTATTGTCCAAACGGAGAGGAATATATAACGTGAACAAAACATCATGCCTGTGGAAAAGTGAATTCAGACTTTTAGAATTCTTTTCGTATTTTCTAGGACCTGTTAGTAGCAAAGAAAAAGATTGTTATTTGAAAGTACACAAAGTTTAGCTTGCCAGTGTGTCTATTATTTGCAAGGCACTTTGAGATCAAAAGGCAAATCATTGTTATATTATTCTACTGCAATCTCCAAGTAAATGTTGCAAGCTTCCTCCATTTCATCCAATTTATATTCTGTGAAGATGCATAGAATATGGTATACTATTCAGCAGATAATTAGAGAACATCGAATTAATTTATGAGAAAAATTGTATTCATGACCACAATCTCCAGTAAGATATAAACTTGCCAAAATAGGTTGCCAAGGTAAAATATGCAATCTGTGTGATTCCCAAACCAATTCTCTGTTCATGGAAAGAAAAACAATGTACCAACTGAGAATAAAGGGAATTAAACTGTTTTAGTGATTTTACTGCAGTTGCTAAATATTTAATGCATTGGATATGCTCTGAACCTTAAAGACTACTTCTAGAACTCATCTGCTTGATCTCCTTCTCTGGAAGAAAGGACAGACTGCAAACTCTAGCATTTCACTGTTGCCTTGTCTTGTCCTCCTGATCATTTTCTTTGTCTGCTGTTTCTCATCATATGGTAGCACAAAGGGGCCCTGATCTGCATTACAGCCAGTACTAACGAGCAATGTAGCTTTATCTTAAGATAGCTTGTCTTTCTCAGGCTCAGAGCTGGTGCTCTTTCTAGTGACCATAATCCCAAAAGGACAGACAGAGCTGCCCCAGAATATGACAACCAGATATTTGGTGCTGCATAATCAATTCCACTCTACAAAACTTGAGTCTGAGTGCTTATAAAATGGAACTTTGTGAGCACTTGCAGCTGTCGTGTGGAAGAGTCTCTGCCTCATTGGCAAAATTCCTGGGGAATCTCAATTCTAAAGCTAGGATGCTTCTGAACCAAAGAAGATCAAAGACATGTTGTGTGCCAGCAATTGTTGCATGTTGAGGATCCAATTCCATGGACACGCCTACATTCTTGGTGCTTGGGTGGACCTTGGAACCATCTAGAAAAGTAGTGCCACCTGGAAGGAGGTGCTCAAGTGTGAACCTCCAGAGTGAGGCTCTCTCTGCTGTTGGCATTCTGCATGGCAAAGCCCATAAGGAAGCTGAACAGCTGCAGGCCATATGCTGGACTGCTTTCAGCTTTTTCCCAAGTGGAGGGAGGGAGCAAGAACAGAGGGGAAGAAATGAAGAGCAGAGACAAGGGATCTGAGCAGCATTCACAAGGGTGTGAGGTGAGGGGAGTAATTAGGCCAGGAGAGCAGAAGCAAGCCTCAGATGTTCCCTCCCCCCCACTCTGACTGTTCTGATCTGCAGCTGAACAATGATTGAAGCAGCACAAGTAGGGGAAACCTGACGACCACAATACAATATAGATGTAAGAGGGTCTGAATCAATGCTTCCATTACAGCCAGCTAGAATGAGAAAAAAATCCTGGTTGTGTTTATGGAAATAGTTTGCCCCTGCTTTGCTTAGATATATTAGATATTTAGAGGTAACAATGGTGTTTTGCTCACTGCAATCAACTTGGCTGGTGTTGGTTCACAAATTGTGTTAATATACATTGCAATGTCTGTAATTATTGGGGGAATGCAAAAGAAGAAAGTGTGTGCTTAACCTGGTACAAAGCCTCAGTTTAAAGAATGATATTCTGGGACTGTGCATGTAAACTGTTCACTCAGTTTGCTTTGGCCTACTAGATATTCAACTGTTACCAATTTGGCTGTTGTGGGGTATAACGAGTTTCACCTGCCCCACAGCGCCACCAGCTGTCAGTCCTGGGGAATTAGCTCAGATGGCAGGTGGCGATATCCTCTTCGGGATACTGCCCTCCAGCAGTGTCCACAATTGCCTGGACTCCCTCCCTTCCAGGTGTCTTGAGGGCCAGTCGGTGTGGTCGAGTGTGGCGTTACAGTCTGACACCCGATTACCGTACCCCCGGACTACCTGTTGTAAACAGTTGTTCAGTCAATGACTATGTTAATTAGCAGGGCCCCAAAGACAATGGCTCTCAAGGTGCCCAATACACACCTGAGGAATGCGTCTGGAAACCTGCAAACTAGTCAATATCTAATGGCTGCTGGCATGGGACACAGGGATAGGTTACTTGACCATGTGACCCACTCCAGCTTGGAAGGTACCAGGAATGGCTATAAAGTATCATGAGGTGGGCTCCATCTTGTCTTCAATTCTGCTATTGATCCTAGATGCAGCCTTGTGAGGAACAGAGAGCCAGGAAGGATCGTTGACCCATCCTGACATAGGATGTACACCAGAGACTTTTAAGATCGCAGTTTGTAACATCTCTGCTGAGAACCTGCATCAAGAACTTGGTGATTGGTGCATGTAATGTATTCTCCTTAACAACCTTACTCTCAACCTTTTCTTTCTTTTATTAATAAACCTTTAGATTTTAGATTTTAAAGAATTGGCCCAGTGTGATCTTGTGGGTAAGATCTAAAGTGTAAATTGTCCGGGAATTTGTGGCTGGTTCTTTAGGATCAGAAGAACCTGTTCGGGGTAGATGAGATTGGGTTCTATAACCCAATCTGTGTGTAAGGCCCGGAGCTGATTGTGGCACAGGGAGAGCTGGGATCTCTGAGGGGTTTTGCTCATGAGGCTTCCTGCTGGCTGGATTGGCAGCTGAAGTGCTCTGTGTGATTGGTTTGTGACCTATATGAGAAAGGTCTCCAGTATGGGGCTGTAAGCAGCCCTGGTTTTTGAAGAATTCACTCTGAGCGGACACCCTCAGCAATGCCCAGACCTGGCCCGGTCGGTCACAAGCAGCCAGCAGGGTGGTGATAGAGATGTAAGGAGCGGCCGGCAGAGTGGTGACAGTGAGGGGTGACAAATGGTCAGTTGAGCTGTGCCAGCGAGCAGGTGGATCGTGAGTGGCCAATGGGGTGAATAAGATGCCTCCTACCCCCCACCCTACGGAGGACAGAGGTGAACTCCGCAGATGCACCTCTGATCTCTGGGTCTGCCCTGAGCAAGGGCAGCAACTGTGAGTGGGGAACAGAAAGGGGTTGGGCATGTGAAGGGGACATTTACATTGCTGGACTTAAGAACCTGAGAGGAAAAGGACATTACCTAACCTACTTGAGCTGGGACATTTATTTGTGGTTTGGGTTTTGAATTTGGTGGTGTTTTCCCAAATTAATGCCACGTTACTTCCCTCCTCTTTTGAATAAAGGTTTCTTTTCTACACTCAGACTCCCAGAGGCGCCCAGGGGTGTTGTGTGAATTTCCCAGGTTACTGGGTGGGGGCTTGAGCCAGTTCTGTGTTGGATGGACGGAGAGGAGCCCCTAGATATTGAACCTGGCTCTGGCTGCTGCTGTTGCTACCTGGCAGAAGGGATCCGCGCACGCACGCACGCACACACAATTGATTAAAAATGCTGTAAATAGACACTACAAATGCTCGACAACACTAGCATGAGTCATGCCTAAGACATAACAGTATCCAACCTCTCTCTCATTCCCCACACCAAGCAAACAAGTCATATGCCCCCAGCCAGGCCACAGATAATAAAAGGAGAGAGAGAATATTAGTGCAGCTGAACCAATCACTTTAATAAAAGCTCTGGTGCCTGGGAATGTGCTAATACAGCGATGCCTGCAACTTAACAGAGAATATGTACACAAATGGAACAGCAGGGACTTGACTGAGGAGGTCCCTTCTGTTTGAGTCAATGCCAGAGTGCCCAAGACAACCATTTGGTAGTGGGATTAGGGGAAGGGTCATGGAAATTAAACATATATGTAAGTTCACCCATTGTACAACAAAATAGCTACTAAATACACTGTCTTTGGCACAGGAAGAGCCAAATCTCTGTTCTTTTCTTGGAGCAGATAGTCCAGGGTGTACAGAAGTGAAGTTAATAAAAAGTAGGAACTGGTTAACCAAGGCCCACAATGTAAGCCTCCCCTATTGTCAGGTATGAAACTTGCTGATCAGTGTCTCCTGGGAAGTAAGGTGATGCCCATTCTAGAAGTACCCAAAATGAGCACTCAACAGAGTATCACAACCAAATGTGCCAGGTGAAGAGACTTGGGCTCTGGACGGAATTGGCTTCCTTGCCAAAACAAAAGTTCCAGAGTGACAAGCAGGAGAACCATGGCTCCAGTAGGGTAGGAAGATCATACCACCAGAACCATTGAGCTCAGCCAAAGACCATGAGCTAAGGGCACACTTTGCAAAAAGATTTAGGTGCCTAAATGCCTCTTTAGGAGCCAAAGACAAAAATTTAGATCAGAATTCATGCCCAGGTGCTGCATAACCATAAAGGTGCCCAAGTTTCCACAGATAAAATCTCCATGGCACCTAAATTTCTGACAGTATGTGCACACAAGCTAAGTCCCAATGACCAACCACCAAGGTCATAGCTAACCCCCACCTTATTCTATAGTTCAGTGGCTAGGGCACTTGGCTGGCAAATGGGAAACCTAGCTGCAAATCCTTGCTCCAGCTCAGGCAGCAGAAGGATTTGTACTGTAAGTTTCCCACATCCTGGGTGAGTGTGCTAACCTGTGAGCCTGTATGTAAGGGGGACACAATTTTGATTTTGTGTTTTACTCCTGGAAAGAGTTCACAGGTAAAAGTCACGAAAGGGGAAGATATCACATTCTCTTTCAGGGATGGCATTTCAGCTACACTCCTGTACTCAGCATTTCCTGTGGGCTAGGTTAAGTGGCTTTCTGCTGAAAAGGCTGGCTTTGAGAATCCCATTCTTGCGTACCTTAATCTCCCATGCACCAGGGCAATGGATTCACAAATGACAGAGCACCTGATGTTGGGTGTTGCAATTCAGAGCCCAACCCCCTTTGTGAGTCTACCTTTAGCTCACCTTCTGGGTTTTGGCTTCAGCAGCAGTTCAAATAACCATCAAAATACAAGCTGCTGCCTCTGGTTTCTCCCTCAACTTGGCTATTCCTAGGATTTCCCTGCAGAGGTTAGACCTAGGCTTGAGATCCAACTGATGAAAGAGCCATTTCTGCCACCTTTCATTTAGATGGACCCACACGCCTACACTAAGCAGGAAATAGAATCTGTAGGTAGAATTCCAACATCTCCCAGAATCCCATACAGTATCTGGGAGTGGGGGGATGGGGGGAGGGAAAAGCCAAGGAACCTGTCCTTACTGTCAGACTGATCTACACAAACTTGGCATCACCACTTCTTCAAAGGAGGCTGCATGGGGATAGCTGAGTGCAGAACATGGCTCACTAATTGCCATCCAGGAATTTGGTTATCCAGGAATAAGAACAGGATCCATCAATCCCCTTTCATGAGCTAAGTTAGCTACGAGCAAGAGTCTAGGTTGTAAAAACGTAGCTGAGTCACTCAAGCTAGCAGTTACAACTAAATGTATTCTGAGAGGCGAGCTGTTGAGTCAGAAGGTGCCATTTTTGGACTGTCCTTCCTCAGAGCAGGACTGCACTTGGCTTCTCCATCTATGAAAACCATCTGTCAATGGCTGCAGGAGAACCTAAAGCAATGGCTTTCCAACACTTCTTTATATTCTCTCCATGCATCCACATAACCAGCAAAGTTATCTCCCTTCATGAAAAGTTACCAGGCCTGTGTTCTTATGCTTTGAAGCAAATGCTAGAGTTCTTAGATCTATCTGAGCTCTCTCATCTAAGTCAAATGGCCAGTTTCAATTATAGCCAGCTCAGATCTGTCTCACACACACATTGCCTGGAGAAGCTGATTTGAATTCTGATTTCATTTCTTCAGCTTCTCCACTTTCTGTCTATGAAAGAGAGGGGTCGGGAGGAGAGAAGGTCAACAAATGTCAAGTATCCCTCCCCCCGAAGCAATATTAAAATCTTAAAGTGAATAATGGATGGAAATGTAAAATATTTACTTGGCCACATCTGACTTCTCAGCTCTGCACCTCATGACTCTGCGTTGGCTCAGACAGCTGAGTATGCTGGGGAGCGAGACCTAACAAAGGTTTTCACATTTCCTTTGGAGTCAGTTGAACTCTCTTTTACTCACACAAACACCACAAAGGCAGACAGGAAAAACAAGGTTGTGAAGAGCAATGGCTGGGGTGGGACACATGTTGTACTAAATAGACAGTAATATTATAGGTATATTTTTGTAATATGTTTTCAAACACTTCAGGAAAGCTCAGGTTGGATTTTAACCATGCTGTGCTGTTGATCACAATATTTCCAGGTAGCTGTTTCTGAAATAATTACACAGGTTTTTCTTGTTACTGTGTTTTCATTACATTTTCCAGGCTCTGTCCACCAATATAATTCCCCCCACTCTCGTTGGTGGCCATAGCAACACTACTGAAGGTTCCTTTATAGCACAAGCTCACTCTCTCTCTTGCAGCATCCTCTGGGAAAAAAGTCTCCTGAGTGGCAAACTGAGTGTTTCACCTTAGCTCATTGCCATTTTAATCTCTGACCATTTTAACACTGTCAAGAATTTCTGATGTGTCCTAGTTACAATCAGCACTATGTATGAAATCCACCTAAGCAGCCAGGATGACAGGTATGTGTGAAACACATCAGTGGAATAGGAAGTAATGCTGAGGCAAACCAACACCAAATGGTAGACAATTAATTCTGCAGTCAGTGTTATTCCTGAAATAGCCTTTTAATAATTTCTTTCCGATTCACTGATTTGGCATCTTGATGCACTTTTTTAAAGGGGCAAAACAAGGGATGCGTTAGGGAAAAAAGATTTCAGACAGGTTTGCTTCCTTTGCAGAATATAGCCTTGAGGGAGATGCGAGCTCCCTATGTTCTGTAGAATGTGGGCCTGACAAAACATTTATCCTCTAAAACCATCCTTGCTTCTCTTCCTCTTCTATCTTTTCAAGTCACAAATCAGCATTTGCTGAGATGTAATCCAGCCCTAGGATCGACACTAAGAGTATGTTGTTTATACTGTAGCCACAGGGTATGTTTGCAGCTCCAATACATGTGCCCAAGCTAGCTAGCTCAGGTAACTGGAGCATGGAAGCCACTGTAATACATGCTTCAGCATATGTTCTTGGTTGGTTTGTTGATCTCAAGCTGCCGTGGCTTCATTGCTTCACTACTCAAGCTAGTGAGACAAAAGCTAGCTCAGGTACGGCTACTCTAGTTGCAGTGATACCTCACAATTCCAGTAGCTAACCTTATGACATAGTTTGAAAGCTGCCAGAGGGGCTTGGATGCACTCTTCTCAATACATTTGTGAATTGGGCCCAGGTGTTCCCAGGTGATGGTGAAAATGCCAGCCTACATCTACATCCATTGGTGGTTCACTACTCTGTCAGCAACTGACATTTTCAGGACATCTAACACCCGATTGTTATGATAGAGGCCAAAAGGTAGCATTCAGAACTTGGATCATTGCTGCTATTGTGTGATGTTGTGTACTACGTGTGTGTTCAGGGAACTAGAGATGATAGAATTATGTTCTTGCACTTTTTGTCAAGCTATGAATAAGAACAGTCTGCCCTAGTCAGAACAACATGTATTTGACTGACAGGCCTGGGTGTCAGGCAGAGAAAATGAAAATATATTTGCATAAAAGGCAAACTCATTGACTTAACAAGGGGAGGAGATGACATTTCAACTATCACTAGTGCCAGAGGAACCAGCATGAAGTCTTCTCCAGTCTGCATGGCATCTCTTCCCAGAAAGAGAACAGGAACTTTAACCCAGCAATATATTTCAATAGCTCACTGAACTAAAAATAAAGGGAGTCTGAACCTTCAATGTTAAAGTTATTGAATCAACTGGTTGTATTCAATATTAATTTATTATACAAATAAGGTCTTTTCTGAACACAATGCTGATTAAGATCATTGTGAAATGTATGTGTTAATAGTCTATGAGGAAAGATGAATATGAAAGATGAATAGTCTATGAGGAAAGGTAGCATTGTGGAATCAAAACAATGAAAACTCTCTTTACGTAAGAATTAGCTGGAGGAGTGGAACTCCACAAGGAAGAAAAAAATTACGAGGTCATCTTGAATCTGGGATAAAATAGTGAGTTTGGGATGATATAAGGTGAAAGAAGACTCATAGACCCCATCTTAGCATCCATCACTGGACAGACATGAAGGATCAGCGCTCTTGCAAGCTAAGAAAGATGGATCCTTCAATGAAACAATGGAAGTCTCTGGAAAGCGAGTATAGTTGAGAAACCTGCTGAAGCAAAGATCTTTCACCTAGGAGGACAAGGGAAATCTTCCCATTGTACTTTTGTGGAAAGTCTCAACTAATAGAAAGTCTGTCCAGGTCAGAAAGAAAAAGATTGGTATGAAATCTACCTTGAATAAAGTCTTGGCTTGTTGAGTTAAGTCTTAGCCACTAGAAAGCATATTTATTTTATGTTGCTTGTAATCAGTATCTCTATCCCTTATTTTTGAATTCACTTTTCACCTCTCTCTTTTTGATAAAGTAACCTCTTTTACTTTACTTCTAACCTAAGCCAACCCAGTGCAGTGCTTGAATTGAAATAATCATTAATCCCAGTTAAAGCAACAAGTTTGTGCTTTTATCTCTTTAAAACAGCCATGGACCACATTCATTCTCTGAGACCTAGTGTAGATGGGGCCAAAGGGTGGAAAAGCCTCCTCTTCTGGCTGAGCCCTTTTGCCTCATGAAACAAGGTATACAGGGTTCCCTGAAAGAGTGCATTTGCTCTTCCGTGAAAAAAGCGTAAGAGCAAATGTGTTCCTTGCATGCGGCAGGGTTTTTGCAGGATACCTCCAGTATCCCTCAAAAACCCTGTAGTCTAGACGTAGCCTGAGTGTTCCAGGAGAGGGAGGAATACTTCAGGGCAGAGTGTTCTGGGGAAATTCAGGACTGGAGTGTGTTTTGGTGTCACCCTGAAAATATTAACCAGCGTTAGTAGAGACAAAGTTTGGGGTGTTGTGCTGTGGGGAAGCTGGGGTCAGAATGGTGAACCAGGGCTGTACAGCACATGGGAACTCAGGGAATGGCATGCTTTTGTTCTGGCTGTTGATGTATAGGATGGAAGTTATAGCAGCCGAACCTGTATGGGACCCACAGTTACAGGACAGCCAGTGACACAGCCCCTCACTGGTCTGGGTTGAACCCCAAAATGTGACAGTTGTAACTTGTGGATTTTGAGTTTTGGTTTTATATAAAATCCTTTTTTCCACTTGAATGACTTACGTCTTTGCCCTTGCAGTTTTGCAGAAATGTCACTTACGATCTCTCCATTTTAAGGCCTGCACAAAGCACAGTGATCAGAAAACGAGCCTTATGGCACCCCATGAAGGAGCCCCTCCTCCTTGCTCTGCTGAGATGGAGAAACTATTTCAACTGGAGTATTTATAAATGGTTTCCTAGTAAAAGCTGGTGAGAACTTGCCAGAATGCATCTTCATACTGACAGGGGAAAATCAATCTAATTTCAGGGTAGGGGGAAGGGAGAGAAGGGTTGCTGTAGAAATGGTCTTTTCTCTCTTCCAGTCTTCTGTAAATGGAACTTTTGTAAATAAGCAATAATCCCCTAGTTGTATAGAACAAACAAACAGTTTGTCATTAGGCTGTTTATTCAGATAATGGCATGGCCAGGCTGTCAGGCACTTTAGATTACCTGCTTTCACCATATTTCTTTTTGCAAATTGGAGCTTGCTACAATGCTCTAGTGGGTTGATTTTCATATTTATTTCTGTTAAAAAAAAATCTTATAAAAAGCATAAATCCAGTTTGAAGGAAAGTCTTTTGTTTTTATTTTCTGCATGTACATCCTTCTGCTCTTTCACATCTAATTCAGCTATCAAGAAAATAAAAGGGCACTTATAGTTTGCTACTGTATTTCCAGTCAAATCTAATTATCATTAGTCTTTTCTGTCACTAAACAAACAACTGTTTAAGCATT
The DNA here is from genome assembly GCF_052426305.1 of Pelodiscus sinensis. Taxonomy (NCBI): domain Eukaryota; kingdom Metazoa; phylum Chordata; order Testudines; family Trionychidae; genus Pelodiscus; species Pelodiscus sinensis. Next base: position 150,646,687 of record NC_143053.1, read on the forward strand.
GATCATACATCTATAGTATTGCTAGGATTTATTTTAGCTTTGCACATTTACCGTCAGCTGCTGTGAATTCCAAATGCAAAGTGACTACTGAAAGAATATCTTATTCTGACAACTTCATTCTCTAGCGTGTTGTTGGCTACATGTTCCTTCCATGAAATGTCACAATAAATGCTAATTCAAACTGGGTGGGGAAATTATTTTACCCTCTCTGAAAATTTTTGGCAAAAATAAACACCGAAAAAAGGTCAACATTTTCTGAAGAAAATTTCAACTTTTCACGTCATAAACCAACCAATCAACCAAACTATTTTGATTTGAAGCCTCAGGGGAATTGTCATTCAGATTCCTCATGCTCCCATTCTCTCCACGGGTTGGGCTTCCACATCAAACTGCATCTTCCATGATGCAGCATTGTGTCTGTTCCTGCTGAGAGGCTGTGCTGCATCATAAGCAGTGTTTCTTTTTTTGGTACAGGCAGTCCCCGAGTTACGCGGATCCGACTTATGTCGGATCCGCAGTTATGAACAGGGCCCTCCCTCTCCCTGGTCTCCAGCAAACCAGGGAGAGGAAGCAAAGCGGCGGAACACGCGGGCAGCGGACAGCCCAGACGCGTCTGGGCTGTCCACTGCCCGCGTGTTCCGCCGCCTTGCTCCCCGTCCCCCTGGTCTGCAGACCAGGGGGACGGGGAGCAAAGCAGAGCAAAGCCGCGGAGCCTGGGGTTCTTAAGTTGAATCTGTATGTAAGTCAGAACTGGCGTCCAGATTCAGCCGCTGTTGCAACTGATCAGTTTCAGCAGCGGCTGAATCTGGACGCCAGTTCCGACTTCCATACAGATTCAACTTAAGAACAACCTACAGTCCCTATCTTGTACGTAACCCGGGGACTGCCTGTATATATATAAAAAAAAAAGGTGCTAGTACCCCAGGGGAAAAAGTGTTGAGCTCTGACTGGAGGTGCCGGTACTGGGTCTGGAGGTGCCGGTACTGTGTACTGGGCAGTACTATCACAAAAAAAGGACTGATCATAAGAATGCCATTCCTGAAATGCATCTTGGGGGATTACATGAAGCACATCAATTACAACTCCCATCAGGCACATCAACATATTTCTGAAATGAAATATTTTGGTTTTCAGGCATTTATATTTTAATGAAAAATGGCATTTCCTGGAGAAAGGAGATATTTTACTTGAAAACCTAATTTTCCATTGACAGTTTCATTGGAAAAATGTTTGACTAGTACTAAAAACAATATTTTGCTTTGGGGGCCCAAATTGCTTTACAAAGGACGTTAAGTATATTCCTATGCTTTACTGATGAGGAAACTGAGGCACATACCATTGATATGAATTTTCTAGAGTCACAGAATGGGTCATGTATAGAACCAGGACTACTTACAACACAAGTGTAGTGATTTCCAATTCACTGTCATTGTCCCTAGACCACAGTGCCTCCATAATCAGAAAGGGGGGAAACATTTAAAGGCTCATTAAACAAAAAACTCCTTTATTAAATTAAAACAAAATACAGGACTATGTAGCACTTTAAAGACTAACAAGATAGTTTATTAGGTGATGAGCTTTCGTGGGCCAGACCCACTTCCTCAGATCAAATAGTGAACGAAAATTGTCACAACCATATATACCAAAGTATACAATTTAAAAAAATAAACATATGAAAAGGACAAATCAAATTTCAGAACAGAAGGGGGGTGGGGGGGAAGGTAAATGTCTGTGAGCTAATGATATTAGAAGTGATAATTGGGGAAGCTATCTTTGTAATGGGTAAGATAATTAGATTCTTTATTCAGACTCAGGCGTAAAGTGTCGAATTTAAGCATGATTGACAGTTCAGAGGATTCTCTTTCAAGTGCGGTCTTAAAAGGCTTTTGAAGCAGGATGCAGGTAATTAAGTCGTTGAGACAATGTCCTTTCTGGTTGAAATGGCAAAAAACTGCTTTTTCTTTGTGATCCTGTCTAATATCTGTTTTGTGGGTATTGATCCTTTGGCAAAGTGTCTGAGACGTTTGTCCAATGTACATAGCAGACGGACACTTTCGACACATGATAGCATAAATTATATTTCTGGATGCGCAGGAATATGTGTTCTTGATCTTATAACTCACTTGGTTAGGTCCAATAATGGTATCAGCAGAATGAATATGTGGACAAAGCTGGCAACGGGGTTTGTTGCAAGGGAAGGTACCAGGGTTGGTATTAGTGTGGTATGTCCTGTGGTTGTTGGTAAGAATCATCTTGAGGTTAGGTGGTTGTCTATTGAAGACTATGGGTCTTTCTCCCAGAGCCTCTTGGAGTTTAGTATCCTGTTCCAGTATATGCTGTAGTTTATTGATAATGTGTTGGACAGGTTTAAGTTGGGGGCTGTAGGTGATGACAAGTGGTGTTCTATTGTTGGTTTTCTTGGGTCTGTCTTGAAGTAGATGGTTTCTAGGTATTCGTCTGGCTCTTTCAATTTGCTTTTTTATTTCTCCAGGTGGGTAGTTGAGGTTTATAAATGCTTGGCAGAGATCCTGAAGTTTCTGGTCTCTGACAGTGGGATTAGAGCAGATGCGGTTGTATCAAAGGGCTTGGCTACAGATGATGGATCGTATGCCCACAAAACAGATATTAGACAGGATCACAAAGAAAAAACAGTTTCTTGCCATTTCAACCAGAAAGGACATTGTCTCAATGACTTGATTACCTGCATCCTGCTTCAAAGGCCTTTTAAGACCGCACTTGAAAGAGAATCCTCTGAACTGTCATTCATGCTTAAATTCGACACTTTACGCCTGAGTCTGAATAAAGAATCTAATTACCTTACCCATTACAAAGATAGCTTCCCCAATTATCACCTCTAATATCATTAGCTCACAGACGTTTACCTTCCCTCCCCCCCCATCCCTCGTCTGTTCTGAAATTTGATTTGTCCTTTTCATATGTGTTTATTTTTTTTTAATTGTATCCTTTGGTATATATGGTTGTGACTATTTTCTTCCACTATTTGATCTGAGGAAGTGGGTCTGGCCCACGAAAGCTCATCACCTAATAAACCATCTTGTTAGTCCTGTATTTTGTTTCAGCTACACCAGACTAACACGGCTTCATTTCTATCACTATTCTTTATTAAATTATCTTCTCACCAAATCCCCTCACTAAGAGAGAGCAAAGGTGACAGCAAAGACCCACATCTTCCACAAAGTGGAAGAAAATGCTTTATGGATTTCCACAAACCAACACTTGTGATATTATGCACAAAAGCCTGGACCTCCTGTTGCCAAGGTACTTTACAGGAATGCCTGGAGTAATAGCAGATTGGCTGAGGTAATCAGACTCGCTAACTTGCTAATCCTCTTAGTTCCAGTTCTCAAGGTATGGAGGAAGTTGTGCAAATTTCACAATCTCTTATTCAATGACAGAAAAAGTAGAAAACCTCTCCAACCCCTGTGAAATCATGACATTACCTTTCAAAGGCTTTGCAATTGCTCTGCTTAGCTGTCGCTAATGGACGAGGGTAAATGATAAAAAAGAAAAAAAGCTGCAGTGTCATTTTTCCTCAGGTCTGTTGGGTGGCCTTAAGAACCGATATAGCAACAAGCAACAACACTATGTTGTATTTCAGAAAGAAATCAGGTGGCCTTGTGTTTCTTTGCTACCTGCTGTGCCACCAGTACTAATGTCAATCAGCTCTGGGATTCTGCTGTTTTAAGCACCAAATGATGCTGGGTATCCTAGAGTAGGCTGCCTCCTGAGAAGTCATCTACTGAGCCCAGGGCTATGGATTCATGAAATTAAATCCCATTTTAGCAACATTAGGAATTGCAGGGCTTGGATGTCTCTGAGTGCAGCAATCAGTTCCTTTAGAGCCAGTTATTCTGCCGCTGTTCAAAGGAGGGAAGTGCACAGTGCATTCATACCTCAGCCTCTGCACAGAGTCTGGCTGCTCCTGCCTGAAATCCCATGTAGGGTGCCACCTGTGACAGTTTTACCAGGAGACTCATAATATTCGGTGTTTTTTTGGAAGTCTCAGATGCCAGAGCCCTGGGACAAGAGGAGTATCTCATCCTTCACTGAGAAAAAAGTGGTAGGTTTCTAACCCTCGCGGTTGCAAAGAACGCTTGAAACTGTGACCAAGTATCTCCCAAAAGCTCAGAAACCAGGCAAACAAAAGAAACCTCATGCTTGAGGGAGGGGTCATGATATTTGAGCTCTAGGGACTGGAAGTATTGAACTAGGTACCTGAAAACAAGCAGTGCTGTGACTCTCCTCCCTTTCCCAGCAGTGCAGAGAATGTACTGTAGCCTCTCTTTTGAGGTGTCCCAGTGTATTTTGCCTTGGAGTCATGGACAGGAGTTCTGAGTAAGCTACCCAGCGTTCCTGCCGTATGACCCCTCAGTAACGCAGAGGGCACAGAATACAGGACTTAAGATTTGTATCCATCACTTGCCATGACATCTGCAGAGGATATGCACTAGAAGCAAACTAGCAATGAAACCTGGTTGCAATAGATAGTGCCCACCACCCTGCTGCCCCTTCCAACCCACCATAAGGAAAACCTCCGGGGATTATCCATCAAGTGGATGACCCAAAAGGCATGCCTCGGTCTGGGCTCTGAAGATCAGCAAACTTCAGTCCCAGCACAAAAACAGACGAGGTACATAGCAGGGAACCCTGTACCAAAAAAAGCTCTGCCACCAGCCTTCGGGTGCATGGGGAGGGGGCAAGGGTAGATTATCAGAGAAACAGAATGTTTTAGTGTTTAAGGTGCTCCTCTGGTATGGAAGACCTGGATTAAATAACCTGCCTTAGCACTGATTTCCTACAAGACCCCAGGCATGTCACTTAATTTATTCCCCCTCTTCCTCAAAACATGACAGACTGGGGGAGGCCATCTAAGAACTATAAACAGCAGCCACAAGTTAGAGCTGGAAAACGCCTGCTAGGTCATTTTGGTCCATCCCCCGAAATGAAGGGCTAGTCTCTTCTGGACATTTACCAGAGAGTTTTTCTGATCTTAGCAATTTTACATGAACTTCATTTTTAAGAATTTTACAGAGTAACAAAGCTAGGAAGGGAATGAAAACAAGGCAGACAGAGGAGTCACGGTGGCACTATCAAATAAACAAACAATCACTGATGTTTTCATTATTAGAATGGAAGGGGACAATAAGTGAAAGGGTTATGAGCAGAATTGGTCACAAACCTGGAAGGAGCAGGGGGAAGGTCTGTGGAAACGTCCAATGAAAATAAAAAAATAATTTGTGGCCAAATTTGTCATGGAAAATTCCCCCCCCCCCCCCGAAGAGCTACTGTTATCATCCAATTCCCTTTCCTCACCCCCATTCCAATTTGTTTCTCAATAACAAAAAAATCAAAATAATCTACTGAAAACAAACACTTCCCACAGCTCCCCTTGGCTGGAAATGGCGAACGGGAGCCAAAGGGAGCTGTGAGGCTCTGTGGCTACAGACACTTTGTTTATCTAAAGTGGCCTGAGCCCACCAACAGCTTTCCCAAAGTGGGCCCGTAGAACAGTTTGAGAACCACTGATTAAATTAAAACAGGGAGGGGCTTAGCAGGCTTAGAGGTGAAAGGGAATGATCGGCAGCAGTTGGGTAAATAGGTGCAAGAAAATGTGGGGGAAAGGAAGAATGAAATGGGGTGAGAGATTGAGGGGAAGGAAAGGAGGGAATGAAAAGGAAGAGCGAGGAGCACTGAGTAAGGCTGGCTGCAGAGGTGCTCGGGAAGATTTGGGAGACACTTATAGCAGAGTGTAAGGAAGCCAGGGGGCACTGTCCCTATTGCCGTAGCCAGGAGCCACCGGCTGTGCTGATGCTGCATTGTGCTCCAAACAGCAAGTAGAGTCTCCAACGCTCTGGCATTGCCTGAGGACGTTCCTGAGAGGCACTATATTCAGGGTCCAGGGAGAAAGCCTGGAAAAGTTCCTAGGAGGGCTGGGGAAGACAAACGGGGATCAGAAAGGGAGAGGCTAGCACTCAAGGAGGTGAAAGGAAGAAAGACGGGGTCCACACATGCAGGAGACAAGGGAGATCTCTCCCATTTGCGCTCAGGCATCTTGTGTATATTTCAGCCTGACACACGCATAGGGCAGGGTGGGTCATGTGAGGAGTTCTGAAATCCAAGTTAGACCCAACAGCCAAGAAATTAGCTTTCTAATCGCACAGTTTTTAAGCAAATCACAAGACAAGCCCCCCAAGACCATGATTTTTAGTCATGGGGCTGGTGATATTGTTCAGTCCCCAGATGCCCTAGTATCATGGTCCTGGAAGATTACCAAGTCTTTCCCCTCATCCCTGCACTGGGGTGTGCACCAGTGCAGGGAAGAATTGGGCCCTCAGTACCTCCTGATGATCAAAATAGGGCCTGAGAGAGAGAGCACTGCAGTGACTAACCCTGCAGTCCATGACAAAATACAGTCCCCTGGCCAAGTCGCCCAATTACCTTGTGCTCACCCATAATGTGCATGGCTCAGGCCATTGCTATTAGTTTCTTGCTTTCATGAGCCCTTACATTAACTCACATTTTTATTTCTGAGTGGGCTATGCCATCATCCACTTCATTCACTTGGATTTTAAAAGGAGAAAGACTTCACTAAGCAAAACCCACAGACCTTCAGGGGCTAGAAGAATACAGGGAGGGCTGGTAATGTGCCATGAAATTAGATCCTTTTAATGTTTATTTTTATATATTTATTTTAAACTGTCTCTTTTAGACCTTTGATTATCCTGACCTGGCAGGCAAGCTCCCTAATGATGCTCGAGCCATAGCAAGTATCCGTAAAGCCGCACTGTAAGATTTGTATAGTGCCTGGAGGTTCACAAATGCCAGATGAATGTGAATACACCTTCTGGTGCGCACGGACAAATGTGCTGCAGCAGCATCCAGAGTTGTTTGAAAAGTAATTATCTGCATTAGTCATGAGGTTGGGGAAGGAAATCTTTTATAAGGCAGGTTGTCAGCCTCAGTATATACGCAGTTGAGAGTGGGGTGGTGGAGTCACAGATCCAATCTATTAAAACAGTTTGATAAATACTTTACATCATTCAGCATGAGACATTATGCATTCAACTATGCAACATATGTGAATTATCTTCTAATTTCTTAAGACAGGAGCTCATTGTACAGCGTTAGGGAGGCGTGTTGGTAGCAGCTCCACAGTTAAGTCTGCATGACGAGTGCCTCTGAAAGCAGAACTAAAATCTCTTTGTTTCGTACTTTAGTCTTCACCTCTTGTGCCTGATCTCTTCAAGAGACTTTTCCATTCTTCTTGTAATTTTTGTAAGTAAAATGTTTCCTCTGCAGCAGCTAGTAAATATTTTTAAAATGCTCCCCTGCCTTTTTTTTAATTTTGTCCTTTTTTTCCTTCAAATTTCCCATAGCCATCATGCACTTGGATCATCATTGACAGGACAGGGCCTCTGTCTTTAAAGTGTCAAATATATTTTATGACTACAAAATAAGAGGTAGGGATAGAGGAGTAAGTTGGCTTGGGAAGCCTGGACAACACAGACAAATTAGGAGCAAAGGATGGAGTCCTTTTAAAGGACTGTTAAAGAAACAAAGCATGGAGTCATTGGGACACTGAACAGAATTATTAAAACCCAATACCTAAGCCAAGATTTTACAGGCCTTGTATGAAATTGTGGACAGGTACCTTAGGTGACTGGACCGACTGGTTTATGGGAAGAGAGATCCTCCTAGGTCAGACACCTGTGGATCAAGGGAATCTTTGATATTAGGTTAGTAGAACAATCCCTTTTTTCCCAGCATTTCTCAGATGTTAGTCTCCAGAGATAGCCTGTATCCCAGAAGGCACAAGAGGATGCTAGTCTGAGGAAAAGAAAATTTGACCTCATAGGTAGTGATAGACTATACTCTTTGCAATACCCTGTAGTCCCTGTTTACCACTTTCATAAGGTTAGAATATATCTTGTACAAAGTAAGCCTTGTGATATATCATTTGAAAATTCATAATCAGCTGAACACCACTGTCCTGTTAAGATGTGTGTATGAAGCTATGAGATCTTCACTGCTGAATATGTTCCAAGCTTAAGAAATGCAGACCTAAAGTAGTTTTTTCATAGACAAGGACACACTCAGATATGAACATGATCAAATAAACCCAGATCAACTCGCCATTCTTCAGCAATGGGGAAGTATAAATAAAGAATTTACATTTCATGCGTTGAGCCTCACATTCAGAGAAGACTTATTTGTCTGCATCCCATGTGAGGGGAGTAATATTCAAAGAATGGAGACTATAATATAAGAGCCAGTGACCTCCACATTATCTCTTCCCTTCCATCTCTACTGATGGCAGATAGGTCACTTGAAAGACAAAAGCAGCATTGTTACACAGGGGATTTTCCATCCAGTATAAAGTGCTGTAAACTTTTGTGACAATAAACTTTGCTCTTGCTTGTAAACCTGTTGGCCCGGATAAAAGTTTAAGTACCAGCTTGTGTATTTGTCCTTTTATTTCTTTTGTGACTTTTTAATCTCTCTCACTTGAAAGCTCTTAAAATCTCTCTCGAGCTATTAAACTTGTTTGTTGTTTTATCTACACTAATGTGCTTTGGTTGAAGTGCTTGGGAATCTCCACTTAGGTCAACAAGCCTGGTGTGTAACCATTACCCATTGTTAGAATGACAGTGTCTCTGAGCTTGCACTGTCCAGGAGGGTACTGAACATTTTGTGCAAGATCCTTATGCCTGTCTCTAATTTAATATTTTTGATGTGCTCATCCAGAATATTCACCTCTAAAAATCAGACTCACAGATCTGGAAGGAACCCTGAGAGGTCATCAAGTCCAGTTACCTGAACTCATGGCAGGATGATGTATGAAAATGTATGAAAACAAGATACAAATGTGGAACATCCATGCATAACCATAACATGTATGCTGCTTGAGTTTGTACCACGTGGATTGTGTATACTTAAACTGTCTGAAAAACTGAAAGCTCCTTGTAGCAGGGTTGTGTCATGATTGGTTGTACAGCATCAAGCACATTGATGGTATACAATGGCAAAATATAATCATGGCAGTTTGATTAAGGAAGACATGAATGATGCATTAGGCAACATATGCAAAACAAATTTACTATCACATCAAAAAACACTTACATTTCTCTATTATGTCCAATCTAAACTTCCTGGAACGTGGGGAACTTCAGAGAACTGATTAACATTAGAAAAGTCCTGCATCTAGGTAGCCTCGGTATAATGAAAATTCAAACATGTTTATATAGATAGCAATAAAGCAAATGATTTCACAATGCTAATTGAACAAGCAAATCTATGTGCCTGTTATAGCAATCTGCAAAAGCAAACGCCATGAATATAGATAATGAAAACATCCTACATAGAGTTGTTCAACACCTTGCTGAAGACATGTTTTTCAGTGTTAAGAATACAATGACAAAAAACAAGAACAATCAGTCACTTAAATTCTTGGTATTGCCACCATTTCCTCCTTGTTAGATTGCCCCTCTATTATCTTTGACTCATTTATTTAAGGCATGAGACTGGATTTATGCTTCTTTTGTGTCCTTTGGAGTCTCTTTCTTATTTTCATTGAATATTTAATATTGCATTCAGAAAGCATACAATATCAAGTTCTTAAAAATCCTTGAAGCATCTTCACCTAATATGATCAATGTTGATGGAGAAAAGGAAAAATGTTTAGCTACATTCATTAACCCCAGAGGACAGGCTGGAAGTCAAGTGAAATTCTTTTACTAGACTAATGTGAGGAAGTCTAGATTATGAACCAAACCTTCAAAGGTGTGCACATACTTATACTCATGCATGTATTGTTGAAAATCTAGGTCCAAATGTACCTGGAGTATAAGCTATTAATTAATTAGGTATCAATTTTGAATTTAATTTCCTTGGTCTGGTCAACTTCTGTTTCTGAAGGAACTTCAACTTCTGTTTTTGTTCAAAAGGAAAAATTATTATTTTGAGGTGTTGTAGAAGGCTGGTTTAAGAAATAATTAATAGCAATCATTTTTCCATTCTTACTCAGCAGTGTAAACTGAAATACAGACTCAAACTACAACATGGGATTCAAAGGCACAGTGGAGGGCTCCTAGTTCCACTGCTGGGAAATTGTAAATTACTTATTGTCTCGTGTTTGGAGTACGTAGTGCTGCAATGTCATGTTTTGACTGAACCGCACTACCACTCAAAATGTTTGATCAAAACCCATGGTCCCGCCTACTCCCCACATTAAAAATGATCCCCCGAGAATAAGCAAGGGGTAGCTCTTTGAAAATGACACAGATCTAGTTGAGCTCCTACTCTGGACATTCACCATACTGCTGTGAGGGATCCAAATGCTGAATTTCCTGTGCTTTATGTCTCCAGAGTCCCAACACAACACAGACAGTGCCTTTAGCTTGGATCGCTAAGCACAAGCTCAGGCTATGAACTTTCTAGCACCCTTTTCTGTGTGTTCCAACCCCAGGATCCAATTGCTTTTCCTCATGAAAAGTGCTGACTTCTTAGACTCCCCTGTAGATTAAACATACCATTACCCAGCACATCAGCTGTTTGGATGCTCTGGTTTCCAGTTTACCTTTCTGTAGCATATGATAGATGCACCACAACTTGCACAGAACATTGTGAACCACAATGGTTCTGTGCACCACAACTTGCACAGAACAATGCCATTACTCTTTACTTAGTAACATAAGTAATACAAAACCTTCAGGAGGTAGCCGAGTTATTCTGTAGAGGATAAACTTAAAACACAACAAATAGTCTGGTAGCACTTCATAGACTAACAAAATATGTAGATGAGCTTTCGTGGGCACAGCCCACTTCTTCAGATGACTGGAAGAAGTGGGCTGTGCCCACAAAAACTCATGATACCATCTATATGTTTTGTAAATCTATAAAGTGCTACCAGACTATTTGTTATTTTTTAAGTTTATAAGACATACAATGATCTTGACAAAAATAATGATCCTTACACACACCTCCCTGGCTCAGTTTACTCACCCTTTGGAGTATTCTTTGGTCAGAGTCTTTGGGGGTGAGGGAGATGTCTTGTATTCTCCTCCTGCAATGCCTGGCTTGACTTCTGAACCATGGATTGTCTCTTTTCAGAACAGTTTCTTTTTAATTTGGTTAATCCCAATAGCCAAACCAGGCTTCCCTCCCTCTCCCACACACATAAAACAAACAAAACAAATAAAAAACATGCCCATTCTCCCCTCTCTCCACCGCCAGCTCAAAAAGCTTTCTGTCCCTCTAAAAGACTTCTCCCTGTGTCCTTTCTAAACTCTGCTCGGTCACTTTAGCCTCTTTGGTCCAGTTTAGGAACTTGCCCCTCTTTCCACTTCACTAGGCCTCTGCATTGATGCTTGGTCAAAGTAGTCTCCCAACTCCTTAACCCACCCATTATTTGGTTCAAAGCAATCCTCACATTTTAACAACTCTCTATTGTCCTGGGCCTGTGCTGTCAAGTGGCAGTTTCTGCAGTCACTTCCCAATTACTTCATTACATCAACCAGGATTTGTACATAGATTCCCCAAATCATTGCACAACCTCCCTTCCATCATTGTGTGCCCTCTACAAGATCCAGGCAAAGTCTGCCTCTATAACAGTTTAGGTTTTTGTCCTGCCTTAAACAATCAGTTTGGAAATTCTGCCTGATTCTTAGGGTATTTTTAGCCATAGAAGCAGATACAATGCCTTATGTTTACTTACTGGATATGGATCAGATTTTCATAAGGACAATGTAATCCTTTTTGGGTGAAAGAAATAGCTCGAGAATCTTGCCTGATCTTTGATATCTCAATTAGCACAGTCTGAGCTAATTAGCATACAAGGGTGTGAAACAGAACAGCAAACTGCTCTGACACACCTCTCTAATGTTAATATCACGAACACAAGCAAGCACCTGTATGTGCTGCTTTTCCTAATTGATACTGGATCACTGGAAACAGTGCAAACAATGAATCGAATTAAGGGTGATTAGAAGTAATTTAGGATCACAATGAAATCTTATATCTTTATTCAAGGTGGAAATTGACTAAAGATTTTAGGATGTGCTCTAGAGAATGCTATACGTAAACCAGAAATGAGTATGTCTTCTCTACTAAAAGGCCAGAGGTCATGTTGCAAAGAAGTAATTTATGAGAAATTCTGAGCAGAGAGAATAAACGTGGTTATAGCACCAGTTCTCGGAAACCAAAAACAACATTGAAGCAGATTAGCAAAAAGGACTTAACTTGTACAATCAGACTAGCATCTGAGAAAATACCTATTACAACTGGTACCTTTAAAGAAATTTAAATTATGCGTGTAAAGCTGATTTCAATGCTATGCACGGAACCAAGTCTTCATGCCCTAGGGAGGATTCATAGCTGTTATCTAGACTGATTGCTATGTATAAAAGGCTGGCCTGCTTTGAAGCCACCATATACAGGTTTTTTGAGAAAGCAATTTTTTTTTCTTACCTAGAAGACTAAAAAGGGAACACACATTTATATCTAAATTGATTTTGAACAAACATGTTACTGTTAGGGTTTGGCTACACATGAAATGTGGCAATGCAACTGCACAGCTGCAGCACTTCAGTGAGAAAACCACTGATGCCAATGTGAAGGACTCTCCCATTGATGTAGATACTCCACCTTCCCAAGAGGAGATAGCTAGGTTAACAGAATTCTGTCATCTTAATACTGTCTACATCAGGATAGGTTGGTATAGTTGTGTTGTTCAGTAGTGTGGATGTTTTGCACCCCTGAGCAATGTAATTATGTCAAGCTAATTTCCTAGTGTAGACTGAGAATTTGATAGGTTATGAGGAGTAAATTGGTATATTTAGTTCTACTGGTAGTACACATACCTGTGTCATAAAACCATCATCATAATTAACACTACCTGGTATCCCAATTGACATTATTAATAGAGAGATAAATGGTTATACAGACATGGAGATGAAAATTCACTGATTTGTACCCTTCTGAAAAGAACTGAGGCAGATAGCTCTGTGCGGATATAAAATTGGTATCCACATCTACAAAAATGATCTGTGGATATCCACAGCCACAGATGCCAATACCGGCTGATATCTGCAGGATTCTAGATACAAAATTTGTATCCATAACCACAAAAATGGGTCATAGATAGTCACATCCACATTCATGGATATTCATGAATAAAAAGTGGATTTGCAGGGCTCTACTGAGGGCCATATGCAGATAACATTAAGGAGCTTTAGATGTTTTATGCTAACATCAGCATTCTGGCAGCAACCAAATTCAATTTTCACTAGGGTCCATCTGAAGAAAAGTTAGTAAACCATGCTTTCATAGTACTCAAGATTTCCCCCCCCCTTGAATAAAGTGACTACCAAAGCTAATAAAAATGCTTTATTTCACCAATCGCCTTTAACCAATAACGTCAGTGGCGGCCATAATAATGTATCCAGAACAGGTGCAATAACCCAAGGAAATATACTGAAAAACATTAACCAATATTTTATTCCTATAAAAATAAAAAATAAAAATGTTACATTCATTTCAGGAAAAATGTGTCTACATTTTTGAACAATAAATTAAGCTTTGAAATATTAACATCAATTTACATTTTAATGATTCAAAAGACAAGCGCAGTGAAAGATACAGAATTATCTCCCTTCCTCCTCCCCCTCCACCAACATATCAAATCTTTTACTCCTTTTATGCACTGGCAACTAAGATCTCAAAAGAAAACATTATCCAGTGGCATAGACACAAACATTAACAAAAATAGATAGAATAATTAAAAATGTACTATTTTACATGCTTTGCCTACACCATAGATAAAAACCTCTACCTGCACATATATAAAAATATAAATTTAGTCATTGAAATAATGGAAACTTTTCAAGTTGTTTGTCACATTTCTAGCTTCTCCAAGTCTCATATTTTATTCCAGTAAGAGAGAGAACAGGACATGTCAAACAAAACAAAGACCAACTTTTAATAACATTTATTATTATGTATACTTATGACATCTTAAAGCTTTGGTAAGATTGGTCTGCTCCATTTTCTCTCTCTCTCTCTATATGCAAAAAAGTGCAAAAACAGATAAATTATTGTTACTACTCAGTACAGAAAACTGGAATACATGCATTAACTTTTGCCATTTATTTTGTAAAACCTGGTTTTGATATTTACATTTGCGTGAGTACCTAATTCCCCTTCCTCATAATCCAATTTCTACTGCAAATTAAAAAAGATAAATTTAACAACAGACCATCATTCAAGTAAATTAAGCCTTAAATCAGAAGGATGGATACTGATTGATAATGACAGTCAACTGTTACTTTGCCAAACTATCATTTGCTAGAGGAAAACCAAAACTTATCTAAGCTGACTCTCAGGTATTTTGAATTTTCTTCCCTAGATAGCATGTAGTTTTCATCCTCTCGGACAGAAAACAAACTGATTTCTCCCAGTAAAACTTGAAGATGATCTACAAAAGACTGCAAATGAATAATGTTTGCTCACTTGAAGAGTGGGCTAGAATAGACTAGGATATCAAATAGGTTCTTTTCAAGGGAGTTCTTGAAGACCTAACAGCAAGTACATTGTAAACTCTCTCACCTCAATTAAAAGGCTGGAGATTGGCCTATTTAGCAATGACATCCTTTACCCAAAATGCTTATTGGTATGGCTCTCTGGCTAACAATCCTTTCCCTTCTCAAGTCCTCAACATTTATGATGTCATAATTTTACTAGTTCTTCAGTCACCATGGACTTTTCCAAGACATGCATAACTAAAAAATAAACAGAAAACTATCATCAGCTTTTTTTAAGAAATGCAACTTTCAGGCTTTTTTTTTTTTTTTTTTTTTTAAACACACCATTGAAATCATAAAGGGCACAAGTCCAATTTATTATATCCTTCATAAGTCAACTTTGACAGGAAAAAACATGAACGGGGCTTTCTATTAAGTAGGAAGATTGGTTTCCATTCACTCCTACAAAATTAACATATATAAACAAATTTTCAAGGAAAATAAACAGTATTGAACTTGCACTCTTTCACTTTTTATGTTTTAAGACTTCTTTTTTAAAGAATTTGTTCTGCTCATTAGTTAAGATAGAAATTTAGGTCCTCACTGCCCTAAAAAAATTCACCCCCACTCTTTCAGATAATTCTCACTTTGCTGACACCAACAGAATAGCAGCAAATACTTCAGCACTATCTCACTTTATTTGCAGCAAATATAAATAATATGCTGTTCAAAACATAGATGGCAACATAATTTGTCTGTTCACAGGATACTAATGCTGCTAACACAAAGCTGAACTGGTTTTAGTAACAATGGGATAAACGTCTGTAGTACAGACAGAACCAATGATGACTGGAGAACTACTGAAACGATCACATCAGAAGAACTAAAACTGAAAGTTGAGCAACTGAAAACTGAAAGGGAATTTTAATGAAACCCTTGCAGCTTATGTCTACACCTATTTAATATAAATGATTAATTAATAATTTGGAGAATGGAAGATTCACAACCTTTATCCCTTCAGATCAGATGAAGCAGCTCATAAAAATATAATCTGAGATCCCTCCAAAAAGTATTAAGAAAAACCAGGGATAGCTCATTTTTTGTGTATGTACAGGCAATCTTTAGAATACAGTTTACTATGTATCTCGTTGGAAAGTTAATTAGTGGAAACTTTATAATATTATAAATGAAACACATAGTACTAATGGCTACCATTTTTTGGAATTTAGTGTATTCCTACTCTACACTCCCTCTCCTATCTTTATCCCAGTACAGAACAGTTCTCTGTGATTCTGCATATAAAATTGCAGAATCACTACGTACAGTCTCTGTACCAGATGACTAGGGCATAGCTAATGTAGCATCAATTTTTTTAAAAAGGCTTTAGAAGTGATCCTGGCTATTACAGGCAGTCCCCGGGTTACATCAGCCCGACTTAAGTCGGACCCCTAGTTACGAACGGGGGGGTGGGGCGCAGCTAGTGCAGGGTGCCTCCCCCACTGTCGCCGCCTCCGGCGGCGTGGGGGGGGCGCTTCCCCCCAGCAGACCAGGGAGACGCAGAGCTAGCTCTCCCCCCCCCCCCAGCAGACCAGGGAGACGCGGAGCAGCTTTTCTTGCCACGGAGGACGCGGGTGGCGGGACCGCCGAGACACGCTGCGGTCCCGCTGATCGCGTCCTCTGCGGCGAGAAAAGATGCTCCGTGTCTCCCTGGTCTCGCTCCCCTCCCGCCCCCCCAGCAGACCAGGCTTTTCTCGCCGACGCCTGGGGTAAAGCAGCTGGGGTGCTGCCGGGTTGGTCCCACAGCGCTGAGGAGCGGCGCTGGGGGATCAACCCAGCAGCACCCCAGCTGCTCTGCCCCAAGCATCCCCAAGAGCAGCTAGGGTGCTGCCAGGTTGGTCCCGCCACGCCAAGGGTCGGCGCTACCAGACCAACCCAGCAGCACTCCAGCTGCTCTGCCCCAGGCGTGTCTGATTCAGCCGCTGTTGGTCAGTTTCAACAGCGGCTGAATCTGGACGCCAGTTCCGACTTACATACAAATTCAACTTAAGAACAAACCTACGGTCCCTATCTTGTACGTAACCCGGGGACTGCCTGTACAGGTCAATACACCTAACTTGAGTATCAGATAAATTGGTTGAAACTGTAGTAAAGAACAAAACTATCAGACAAGTACATAAATGTGGTATGTTGGGAAAGAGTCAACACAGCTTTTGTAAAGGGAAAGCACGCCTCACCAACCTATTAGAATTCTTTTTTTGAGGGGGGGGGGGGGCCAACAAGCATGTGAACAAGGGTGATCCAGTTGGTATTAGTGTATTGGACTTTCAGAAAGCCTTTGACAAAGTCCAACACCACTAGTCATGGGATTACAGGGAAGATTCTCTCATGGACCAGTAACTGGTTAAAAGACAGGAAAGAAAGATTAAGAATAAATAGTAATTTTTTACATTAGAGAGATGAAGAGAGAGGGTCGCAGGGACCTGTACTAGAACCTGTGCTGTTCAACATATTCATAAAAATGTAAAGGGGGTAAACAGTGAGATGGCAAATTTTGCAGCCAAGACTAAATTACTAATAGTGTAAATCCAAGGCTGCCTGTGAAGAGTTACAAAGGGCTCTCACAAAACTGGGTGACTAGGCAAGAAGATGGCAGACAAAAGCAAAGTAATGCACATTGGCAGGGCTCGACAAACTATGTAATCTACTCGCGCTTGGCGTGTAGATTACAACACGGAAGAGCCGGGTTTGGGCGATCTGCGCATGCGCAGAACGATCTGCACATGTGAAGATCGCTGGACAGTGCAGCTGGCGAGCAGGGTTCATCGCGGCTCGGCTCGCCCTGCACATTGGAGAAAATAATCCCAACTGTACATAAAAATAAGGGGTTCTAAATAAGCTGTTACCATGCAAGAGTGATATCTTGCAGTCATCATAAGCCGTTTTGAAAACATTTGTGTAATGTACAGCAGCAGTCAAAAAATCTAACGATGTTAGAAACCATTAGGAACATGATAGATAGTAAGATATAAAATACCATAATATATAAATTAATTGTATGCCCACATCTTGAATACTGGGTGCAGATCTGGTTGGCCTGTCTCAAAAAAGATATATAGAATTAGAAAAAATAGAGAGAAGAGAAACAAAAATGAGGAAGGGTATAGAACAGCTTTCATCTGAGAAAAGATTAAGAAGACTAGGACTGTTCCTCTTGGAAAACAGGTGACTAAGGGGGTAGGGCGGATATAATAAAGCTCTATAAAATCATGATTGGTGTGCAGAAAGTGAATAAGGAAGTGTATTTATCCCATCACATAACCCAAGAACCAGGAGTTACCTAATGGAATTAATGGGCAACATAATCTTTTAAATAGATTTAAAGGAAATATTTGGAAGTACTTCTTCCCCCAACTCATAGACAACACGCGTAATTTCTTGTCAGGGGATGTTGTGAAGGCCAAAAGAATAAATGAGTTCAAAAAAGTATTACGTAAATGCATGAAGTTGAATGGCTATTAGCCACAATAGTCAGGGATTGCATCCTCTGGGTGTCCCTAAACCTTTGATTGCTAGAATCATACTGAATGAAACTGGATGGATTATTCAATAATAACCCAGGATTCTTCAGTCTGATCTATTATGACCATTTTTATATGGATGTCTTCTGTACTATGCAACTGCATGATTGGAAAAAGAAATAAGCTGAATGTTGAATCCAATCATATAACATTAAATTGTCATATTTAGTCCATTAATATAATGCTACTGCTAGAATGGACAGTAATCTGAGATGGTTTAATGCTATCAGTGTTAGATCCTATATGCGAGGGAACACATTTAATGAAAACATTTATGTATTAAATAATGAATTGATCATTCACTTGGTTTTCATCTCCCTTTAAGTGTTTCATGAAATAACTTTAGCTTCTATATAGTTTCAATTAATACAAGCTTTTTAATAATTAGAATAATTGTAAGGTCAACAATGGATATACAAGCATTTCCTAGTGCACATTATTTCTAGAAAGGCTTTTATGTGAATGAATAAAATAAATTTGCCTCAAAATGTTTTCTTAAAGGATGTCTGAGAATAACACCATCAAGAAAATTTGAGGAAGATTATATTAACCTTTTAAGATGTTCTATTTTGATTATTTTTAAGTTTATCAAGCACGAACCCAGCAAGCCTTTAAGGCAGGGCACATAGGGACATGACATTTTGGCACACTATATACTAGGAATGTCATTTTTTCTTGTTGGTTAATTATTACATTGAGAATAAAACAAACATAGCTCAATACTGTTTCTGAATTTCTGTTCTTTTAAAACAATTTACTGAATATTTCACAAGAAAAAAATTAGATGTACGGTAAAAAGAATCAAATATAATCTCCAATATATTGCCGAACAATTAAGTTACATATTAATTACACATAATTAAGGAGAAAGCTCAAATGACAAGGTAACTGCCAACAAAATTGAAAAATTTGTGGAGAAAAGTTGGCACAATCCCACAAGTGCAGAATGGTCTATTTATGGTCTGCCTAGCAGTATTAAACAAGTAGTATTCAATCTTTGATATCTTTTCTTTTTTGTTGTATTAATTGGATTAGACCTAATATATATACTGAAGGCATTCTTGAGTTTATGGCACCATTTTTATTTTCAAAATAGGGTAAAATCTGCAACTCTTACTATAGCTATGGAACATCAAGCATAGGGCTCCTTGGACAAAATTCTGAAAACATTTGTAACAGGCATGTTGGTTTACTTGAGTAGCAAAGCTAAAACTACTTTGGTTTAAAGTTTAACCAACTTCAGAAAAATAAAAATTAGTACTTATACCAATGGACAAGAATACATAAGGCCTATTTTTTCCAAGCTATGAATTTTGAATACTATACTATTTTAATGAATTGACTACATACTAACAAGAAAAAATGAGGTAAGAATGCTTGTGTTGGTGTATGTGGACTCTTGGCTTCACAACATTGCCTTTTATACTTGTCTACTCCACTCTGGCAGGTAAGTATTTTAGGGTTTAAGAGCTTATCTCCCACTTATTATCAAATAACAATTGTGCATCTATAATTACCCACACATCTTGCTAAAGTTGATACAATTGTGACAAAAACATCAGAGTTGAAAAGACCTTTCTATTTATTATTATTCTGTTGCAAGATCAAATGTTAAGGTTTATATAACCTAGTGCAAAATCACCACACATTCCCTGAAGGCCCATATTGGGCATTTAAAAAGAAAAGAAAGAAAAAAAAAAAGCTTATTGTACATGTGCAAAGCCCAGTAAGACTGTGAAATAGAAGCAACGTACTGGTCAGTTTCAAGTTAATATTTGCTCTTAAAAAGTATAGACTTATTACAGAGATCAAATTGTCTTTTTAAACAGCTATTTCAAGTTAATGCTATAGCAGGAACCAGTGCCTTATATGTTTTCTGAGAACCCAAATATTAATTGAAAAAATTCAAAATAAAATGCACTATTTTCTCTAGATCTACCAGACCAAAAAGGAGAAGCTTTATATAGCAAAATCTGATTGCACTCTTTTAAATGCACACACGAATGTATAAGGCAAAGCTGTACAGCACAGCTGGAAGATACTGAAGTTATGTACTGGAAGAAACTTACTGCATTTTGGTAAGAGCATTATATGCTTGACATAATAAAGAGAAGCCTAAGTAGTAGCAGAAACACATTAACCTCCTGGAACACAAATAGGATAAAAATAGTAAAATATTTTAAGCAATTAAATGTATACCACAAGGCGGTCTCCAAAGGTTCTTATTGTCCTCTTATGCTCTTTTCTAGATTTCTTTTATGGCTCCTGTCACACTATCAATTGCCAGTAAGGTGAACTATAAGCTGCACTTCAGGACCTGGAGGATGAGGGTAGGAAGGAGGCAGTGCTACTTCTGAAAGTGCTGACTGGATGCAAAGGAGCCCAGAGATATAATAAAAGGAAACCTCCTGGTAGTGAACTTATATACATTAGCTACGATGCTATTTAACCCCATTTGTCCTGACCAGTACTAGATAAAGAGAAGTACCAAAAAACTCTTCCCCGCCAACTATGACTAATGATGTAATCCCCAAGAAGGGACCAATCTGCAGAACACAAGGATGAATGATCTAGACTCCTGCTTCCAAACAATTTTCTTCTGAAAAAAGTCTATTGGATGTCATTGCAGAGTGTAGCATATGGAGGTGTAGTTGTTTCTATAAAATAATATGTTGTATTATGATATTATTCATAATGTTAGAACTATATTTTGTGTGTATAAATAAAGGAGAAAATCAGATTTTTCTACACATATATAAACATCTGGCATATATGCTTATTATAAATTTTACACAACTTTCCTTATTTAGAATGAATCCTTAAATAACAGAATTATATACAAACTGATAGAATATTTTCTTTAAAATTAACACACTATTCACAAATACAGAATTACCTAGGACAAGCAAAAAGTGTATTCAGAATAAATTAACATTATACAAATGTGGTTATATTGTTCAGAAAGTCCAATTCTCCCCTTTGAAATGAAATGGAAACCGTTGTATCTTATGGTGAAGTATTTAGCAAAGCACACATTCTCTCTCTCTCTCTTTACACAGAAGTCTTCATATGGACTTAATTGCATTTATACAAAGGAAAGAAACATGAAAGACCAGTACCTCACACTACTGCATTTCACTGAATCAGAATAAGATTTCTATTGAATGACACTGTTGAAGTCAATGTTTTATCATCTTATCTGAACATAGTAGCCCCTGTCCTTGCAAGCTATACACTTTGAATTAGCAGCAACACTTTTAATAGGTACAGTAGTAATTTTTTTCATTACTGGATTGGGCCAGTGTGCATTTAAAGTATTTAACAGTTGATGTGCATAGCCAATGCCTGCCTGTGAGAAGTAATAAATACATTGGGAAATAAAGATAAATAAGATAAATATTTGATTTAAATGCTTTCAGTCTATAAAGAGAAAAACACAAGAAAACAGTGAAACTAAGTATAAACAGGAAGTACCATATTCAGGTAGAAAGTAGAACAAAAGAGGCTAGAGGAAATAGGCAAACTATTGAAAAGTTAAGAAAACGAAGAAAAAAAAAAACCCCCCACCACCAAGCTGTGGAAGATCTCAATAAAGCCTGCAGAGCAGCATTAGTTTGCATGTCGGGTATGCTATGTTTGATTTATCAAAAAATTATTTGTATAACTGGTGTACTTGCAATTAGATTGATGGGAGTTAATTCTTTAATTGTTCCAGGTCTTACTGAACATATTAAGGGTTTAACCCTTGTCATTCTGTTTATACAGAATGTCTGACAAACCTCTATGAATCAAATAAGATTAATTTTGTATATTGATATTCTGGTACCCAACTTGCAAGATCTTGAGCATTCAGCTCCCATTGATTTCAATAGTAGATGAAGTCTTTCAACACCTCATAGTTTGGGACGCTTTATTAATATTGTTTGCTTTCCTTTTGTATTTAAGAATGGTAAACACCAGGGTTAAAGTAACTTCTCATGGAAAACTTGTTTTTGTAGCAGGTTATGTACAGATTATAAACTAAGGTTTCCTTGATTTTTTTCTTTTCAATATGTATATAATGCATATTATGCACAACTGCTCTCATATACATATATACACGTCTTCTTTATACTGTACATGATTTAGTCATCTTCTACAGAAATGTAAAGTGCCACAGTTCAAATGTGCTTATCTGACTTCCATGGGCTTGTGATGAATCCTCTAATCACTTACAGAAATGAGACTCTTGCTTTATGACATCTGGTTGCTTTTAGGAGGAAGAAATTAATCCTTTCACAGTTGTACTAACTGGAATCCAGTGGTCGAACTAATCCTTCCTTGTAAACACGAAGAATAGCTTCACACACAAACTTGTACTGAGTCTGTGTAACAAAAAAACAAACAAACAAACAAACAAACAAAAAAGAATGAATAAAAATATTAGTGGTTGCTCTTATCAGTTATAAGCTTTTGATTATAGTGTAATACTGAACACTATAAACTATCTTCCACCACTGCCACCTCTGGCACAGAAACATGTGCAAGAGAAGACGACAGACATAAAGATAGAGAAAATAAAAATATGATGACGACACCCCGCAGTGCTATGGGCAGCATTTATACTTCAACAAATGCCAAATGTTGTACGGTGAAAATTTTTACCTCAGATGCAAGCACGAGTTTCCTGGTAACTTTAATGAGTACAATGTACAACATCCAAGAGACAAGATTTAACCAGAATGAACGTCTGCATTTGTGCATCTGTTTCCTTAGCTCAAATAGCCATTTGAATTGAAACTAATTTGTAACAATTATTTGCTTTCATATACTTGATGCTGTAATTTGTACTGATGTTAATTGATCATTTAAATGATAGTAATTTTATCCATCCTTTTAATATACATTACTTGAGTCTTCAAAGCATGCAAACCACAATAAGGGAAATGCATTAGAGTCTCTTAATTTAACAAATGGAAGGTAGCTAATGTACTTCATGTTTTTCAATTAAAATCCTTAAACAAAGGGTTTTATCTTCCAAAATGTGTCAACACTGCTACACAAGTTGAAATGGAAGTAGTTCAGTTTTGTATATATCTTCTCTTTTCAGGACAGAAAACAGGCAGGGGGGCACAGACTTTTGATAGCACGCTGAACTACAACACCTACCTCACTTTCTCTCATATCTCCAACATTTTGATCTCATTTATAATTAGGGCCCTACCAAATTCATGGCCCTTTATGGCAATTTCACAGTCATAGGATTTGAAAAATGGTAAATTTCATGTTTTCAGCTCTTTAAACCTGAAATTTCATTATGTTGTAACTGTAGGGTCCCGAAACAAGGCGATGGGATTGTTACCTTCACTTTTATGCTGGCTTCAGAGCAGTTGCATTTAGGTCTTGATTTTTAATACGTTATCACTGTGCTTTACCTGATAGTGACTTTCCCCCTTGTGCTTTACCAAATTGGCTAAAATAAACTTGAAAGTTTGGCAATGTAAGTTTACTTTTTGCAGCTAATGTTCATGCTTTCCTCCCCTCAACTCTACAGTCAACTACTCCCACCTCAAATATCGGTTTGTTCGTATAACTGTGATGTTTGTTCTTCTGTTTATATTTGTCAATTATTTTGACTTTTCCTTCGTTGCTAGTCATTTGCATTTTTCATCACTGCCATCAAAAGTCAACTATGATATTTAATTCCCTGATTTATTACTTCTGTAACTCTACTGCGTAAGCAACCTACTTAGATACAAGATTGGATGTTTCATCATTGCTTCCTATGATGCAGACAGTGATTACTTGTTTTCTTTGGCTTTCTAATTGTCATTGGTTACATTTTTATTGCTCACTCAACTGAATTCTCATGCCAAGGTTAGCCTTTTTTAAAAGTTATGAATCTATTCATAGCCGTCATCATCAAATCTGATTTTAAGACTTCTATCTCTTCTTTCATGTATTGCTACCCCTTCTATGTATATCACCATTCAATCTCAAGTTTCTAAGATGCTGACTCAGTATATAACTCCTGAAAAAGAAAAAGTTGTTATACAGTAAATTAGGACTAAAGGAAATCCACTGGATTCTCAGCCAGCTAACAACTCCATGTTATGAAGCAGCTTAACAATCCTCCTTGCTAAATCTCTCCCTAAAGTCTTAATGTAATCAATTAAATAATTATCTGAAGAAAGTTATTCATTTCTGAATATTTTCCACTGTACCTTCCCTCTTGTTGTGATCTGTATGCCATAGCCAAACTAATTCTCTTTTGCCTCACTATCTACTAGAACATGTCTGCTTTGAACACAGGAAATGCTATACAAATTCAAAGTGCTTTGAAAATATTCTGATGTGAAGCGCCCTTAGTCTCTCCCGTTGAAACTATTCCACTATGGATACATCGTTAAAAAGGTCATTGGTGCACAGAGACAGGATCTGGAGTCTCCCAAACTCCAAGGTGAGTATTCTAACCACCAGAATGCAGTGTTAGGCTCTCTCCTTACCCAATGACTTTTTAAAAATTTTCACAGCAACACTGCTTCAACCTAAGAGATTGAAGAAGACACAATAAAATATCCTGGAGCCTAATGGAAAGGGTATTTATATGAGGAGGTGTCAGATATCAGTTCAAATCACTTTGGTAGAGGAGGTACATGAACCAGGGTCTTCCACATCTCAGGGGAGTACTCTAACCATTGAGCTAAAAGTTACAAGAAAGATCAATGTCCTGCCCTCCCCTCATGTGTTAACTGCTTTGTATGAGCTTGATTAGGGTGCCAGCTCTAAGTACACTTACCACGTTGGGCCCTAAGTGAAAGAACTGTCTTCCCCTGATTTATACATGTCATTATAACTTTGGTGTCTGGATGTGCTGCAGCGTGCATGCACAGAGGCAGGAACATATGGACATAAGGCACTTTCACTCCAAAAAATTAGGCACCAAGCAATTTTAGGCACCTACGGTTTAGCAGTAACTAAATTGGGACTTTATGAAACTCAATGGGTCCTGATTTGGATTCAAGCACCTGAAGTGGAATTTACATACCTAGTTCCTTTTTTTATATATCTAGCCCTAAATTTCTTGTAAGACTCCAGGCTGAAGACACAGTCAGGGAAACTAGATTTACTGACTTGAAATGTTTTGGGCATGTCCTTCCTACCTCAGGAAAGGAAAAATAAAACTTAATCCTCGGGAGAGAGAAAGCACTTGTGATTTTAATGAACACAACAAATTTGGCTTTTCATCTCTTTGTGCTTTAGTTCTTGTTCTGTCCAAATGTTATTATCACCACCACCTAATCTCACAACTGTGTTGTGAAAATAAGTACATTAATGCTTCTGAAACACTCAGATGAGTGCCACAAAAATACACCAAGGGGAATTAGTAATTTTGTATTCAGAGCAAAGATTAGATGGTATGCCATTAGTTAGGCTTGAGACTATGTACAAAATAAGAAGGATAAAAACAAGTGTTCACTGCACGAGGCAGGCACCCCATGGAAAAAATAGCATGTAATTATGTAATTGAAGACTATCATAATGAATATGCCCAAAGGAGCAGAATTAAGGTTGCACAGAAACTTAATCCTGAGGGCTTGCCTTTGTAATTTTAACATTCTTATAACACAGTTTTTTGGATGCAATAGAATAATTACACTGGTCAATCACACAGCCTGCCCTC
The DNA here is from genome assembly GCF_052426305.1 of Pelodiscus sinensis. Taxonomy (NCBI): domain Eukaryota; kingdom Metazoa; phylum Chordata; order Testudines; family Trionychidae; genus Pelodiscus; species Pelodiscus sinensis. The sequence continues at coordinate 150,672,465 of NC_143053.1, forward strand.
AACGTCATTAATTCATTACTAAACAGAGTTAACAACTCTCTCAGTTAGCTTTCCCTTTCCTTTGCTTGAATGAGAACTGTCATGAATTTCTTATGTCGTGCCTTCTGAAGTTCCAAGAGATAAAAGATGCCAAATTCATCTGTTACATTTGTGGGTTTAAACCCCTTTACTCTAGTTGAAGACAGTTGGTGCCTTGGAAACAAGCACATTATTCTCATTCCAACTGGCATCCAGATCTTGTCATCATTAATCAATCTATTCCCTTTGTTCAAGAAAGTGGGACCCACGCTCCTCCACTTCCACAATTTTCAACGGCAACCTATTCATTTCTAAAGCCCATTCAAAACTGTGTCTTGATTTTTGAAACTCTCCATAGACTAGTTCCTATCACCTATGTTATCTACAGCTTTCTCTCCCTGCTCCCTTCCCCCAACCTCAGTCTCCTTCTGATTCCTGGCCTTGACTCTTCAAAACTGAAATGGTGGCCAGGTTTTGTTTTTTTTAATTTTTAAATTGGTACTGCCCCATTCAAATTTTCCTGAACGCTATGCCTATTCTACATCTTTTGTTGGCATAACTTATGTCACTTAGCATTGTGAATAAAACTACCCCCATGTGATTTAAGTTAAACCACCATAAGCACCAGTGTGAACAGTGATGAGAGAACTTTTCCACCGACAGAGCTACTGCCTCTGGTGGAGATGGCTTTATTATGCTGATAGGAGAGCTCTCTCCCATTGGCATAGAATGTCTTTACCACACATGCAGTTAACACTCTCCCATATAGTCATTTTTATTTTTAAATCACATCTGTAGATCTTCCTTTTCTTTTCTAGTCACAGAAGGCTCTTTGTAATGTTCTCTGTTAAGGAAGAAATCTACAAATTAAATTCTATTTTAAATGAGCGTACATAATATCTTATATAAAATGTACACAAATATGACTCAAAGTTCATTCTAGTTTATTACTTGCATCTATTTTTGTAACTCGAATCTTTAAAGGGCAAGGTACAAAAAAAATTTAAATATTTACAAACAACTAAAGTACACAACTTTCAAGCAGGAATGTCCTTCTTGAGAAGATAAATTTAAGTGTTCAGTTAATGTAATAAAAAAACCTCTGAAAATCATGCAAACAAATAAATCAGCTTTATATGAAAAACCTATGTTTCTCTAGGTGACACATGAAACACAGAGCATGCACAATGCATAACAGACTCCCTCTCATTAACTTACTGATGTTTGCACCATCATAGCTCGCTGGTCTCGCATTTTTCGTACAATATCCAGTGGATAAACAGGTTGGTTTTTCTCAATTAAGCACATAGCTGTTTCCATAGTGACCAGTACACCAGTGCGGCCTATTCCAGCACTACAAAATATAAGAGAACCCCCCCCCACACACACAATAAAATTAATAAGGCTTTTCCTGTGCACTGAATACATATCTTAACATTATAACACTCTAAATACCTTTAGGAATAAAATTAAGATTTCTTAAGATTTCTTAAAATTAAGAATAGAAAACAATGTATATTTTTAGGACATCAGCAGCAAAATTTTCTTTATACAACTGCAAGAAAACAGCAATTTTACATGAATAAAATTAAAAGTATAGAAAATTAAAACCAAAAGTTTTAGTATATGACTTTAAAATTATAATGAGTTTAAAATGATATATTAATCTGTGGATTTTTCTTAAAATGAACCTTAAGACTGAGAAGTGAAAATTAGAACAGATGGGTTATATTTTAGGGATACACAAAAAAGAATTTTGAGGTGATTATATGATTATTAAAAAGCATTACGTTGATTACTACATTGAATGACAGACATCAGTGTCAGATAGCCATATAATTGAACAATTTAACCAAGGAGTTTAACCATGAAGAGAATAGTGAAGAAATCCAACCTCTTAGATATAATACTGTAACTTTTATCTCTACTGGATGAATGTTTACTAATAGGCTTATAGCCTTAGGATTTCACCTTTATTTTGAGACAGGACAGATGGAATATTATATCTCTAGGACTGCATCCAATATAACAGAACTTTTATTTAAAATACCTGCAATGAACAAGGACTGGCTCATTCTCCACTCTCTTTGGCCTCATATAGGTCACAAACTCCAAAAAGTCTCTGGAGTCATCAGGAACTCCATGATCAGGCCAAGAAACATACTGGAGATGGGTGATGGTGTGCTCTTCCTTTGTCTGAAATTCAATGGGCATGTCACCTTATCTCATACAGTAGAGCAGCAGCTTTACCAATGTTCAATGGAGAAATGCAATTTGCTTAGTTAAAAAACTTACCTAAGCTGCACAAAGCTTCACAGCTGTAAAGATTGCAAGATTTTTCTAACATAATATTTTCTTATTAAAAACAAAATAAGTGATTTTTGAAGAACAACATTTAAAAAATATATAGGTGCATATTTAACTATATATAGCTCCTTTCAGCTTAAAAGATTTTGAAGTATTTTACCCAATTATACTTAAGGAACACTAATTCCAACAAAGAAATGCAGATCTCTTTTGGCAACAGCTATGCACAACAGTATTACACAATAGTTTAGACCACAAAGGAGAAAATACCTGCTGTACAGTAATTGCAAAAGAAATTTACAGGCAGAATGCGATTACCAGATTTGAAATATGGTCAGGACTCGGGCGCTGAACCTCACTCCTTCAAACAAAAAGTGACACAGACTCTTTAATGACCAAGTAGTATAGACCTTTGCTTACACTTCATCCAAAAGAAGGTATCTGCAGAAGCATTTGCCAACACAATATGCTGGGATGTTGGTTCAGCACTGAAACTGATGGAACAGTGCCAACCTGCAAACTTATCACCATCACTACCTGCAGCACTCCAGGTCTTCCCTCCAAATACTGATTCCATGCAAGCCTTCTGACTCTGAGATTTGATGGGATTACAGTGTAAGGCAATATGGCTGTATGACCAATAGACATATATATTATATACTTATAAAAAGGAGAAATATTAAATGATGTACAGTCTATTTGTGGATTTGGTAAGAACAGAAACTTACTTGTGCATATTTGCTAATTATGATTCCTATTAAGAGGACAGGTTATGTACAGTTTATACTGATATGTTAGAGAAATTAAGAATGTATTATATTTATACTGCCTGTTGGAAGCACTTCATTCATGAGAAGAATGTATTTAGTTAAGGAGTTTTATTGTATAAAGGGCTCTTTTTCATTTAATTATAGTTAAAAGAAGCTATGTACTAGAAACTACTTCAATTTTTTAACTTCCTATTTATTCTCATCATGCAAAAGCAACTCCTCTGAATACAACCATCTTCACATGCAAATGTGGTCCAGTGACTGACTCAGTCTGCTTTATCTGCATACAAACACCTGCATAGGCCATCATTTGAAAAGCACTAGTTTTATAATATGGACTTGATCCACGTCACATTCAGCTTTTTAAACTAGACTTTTCCAGTAGTTAGACTGGAAAAAACAAGTAGTGATATTCCCTCAAGTTCTAGTATATCACCATGCCAAAATGAAATACCACTCACAAGGACTGTGAAAAATTTTCATAATATGTTTAACCTTCTTTCTCCCATATTTTAGTAACATTGAAATAGTTAGCTATGTTGACATTTAAATATTTTCATTAAGCTCAATATTAACACTCAAATGAGATGACAGATACTCTCATTCATTCACACAGCTTTCACAATCAGGATATCACTCTGAGTTCACACTCAGGTCACTTTTTGAGTTTGCCATGTTTTTTCTGATGGGGGGAGGGGGAGAAGCAGGCCACAAAAAACTTTTCATAGTGTCAAACATTATAAGCTGAAATTATAATAGGACAGTGTGGCCACAACCATCTCAATTAATTAGCTTGCTCCGTCCGTTGATAGGTGAAGATATTAGATCCAGTATCATTTCTAGTAATCAGGCATGTATATATGATATGATACAACGCAGAATCTCTATTACCTAGCAAAGGCATGAAAGCCTTATATGCTGCACAGCAGCCCTGAGTTTCTTCCAGGCAGTAGAAATGGTATGTAGATACATCCCCCTCTAAGAACATAGAAGGGTATGAAATATCTTGGCATAAATTCACTATTCTTGAAAGCAAGGTCTCAACAATGGTTATCAGAAGATCCATGGACCCAACTTCCAGAGTAAATCCTAAATATGCACCCAATGTAAACTAACACTAACCAGCTAGTTAATTGTATTACACTGGAAACCTATGGAGTTTGGGATCAACTGCTCTGAAATTACTCTAGGAGCTGAGGGAAGAGGTACTTGTATCGACAACTTATCTTGGGGTCTCAGTAAGGAAGGAACTGGGGCAGGTGGATAAGTGTGGTCCCTTTATATCCTCAGGTCTAAACTGCTTGTTGCTCAAGGAGCAGCTTAGTTGACTCCTTGATCACTGCTTTCTAGAATGTTATCAAACTCTGCAAAGCCAGAGTCAAATCCCATAAGGGGGAATATGAAGAAGCCATCTCAAAGAAAAAAAGAAACACGTTATAATAGTCCTTTTCTGCTAGATTTGGGGAGCTCAGCTTTGGTACCTCAAAGAGTTGTGGTGGAACAGATATTACACATATTTCAGATAAAACATTTTTGTTCTCATTAATTGGAGAAGCTCGAGTGCATATGAATCCCAGCACTCATGCTAAATGAAATTTTGACTCATTCTAAAATAAGCCAGGGAGTCTGAGGTGTGATCTTAGGTGTTCATTAAAGAGTCCAGGCTGAGTCATATGTGAGTGCGCTGAAAAGACACATCACCAAGGCACCTGGGGCACCTACAATTCAATAGCACTTTGAGCAGTTTTTTGGATTTATCACTCATCACAAATAAAGGCTTGAGTGTGCTAGGAGCTGCATTTTCTAAATAGATCATAAACATCAAATACAATGAACAAGCACATTACATAAGATCTCTCTGGAATAAGAACACACTAGTCCATCAAGACAACTGTTGTTACAAGCATCTTAAGTGCTTTGTTCTTTGTTCTATTCTCTCCTACAGGCTAATGTGCTCCTTTGCTAAATATTCCAGTGTTCCTCAAATTCAATATCTTAGTTACCTTTCTAATTATCCTTTTCATACAGTTCTGACTTTTGTTCTGATATGCTCTCCTAAGATTTTGACTAAAATTTTAAATGTTTTATCACAATAAATGTTTACTTTTCAGAATGCCCACATTTTGAATGTCTCCCTTCTTGTCAATAAATCCTAACTCTACCATGCTTAATCTAATCTTAAATCTCAGAATAAGTTTCAGCTCTCTATGCCCAATGTCACCTTCTTTGGCTGCAGTAGCCGGTCACCCCATTTAATTCTCAAAAAGGGCTTGTATTACTGATATGGTTTTGGGTTTTTCCAAATGCGTACATAGGTACAACATATATCAGTAATTGTCAGAGGCAACTGAGCTGTGTGCATGTGCGTGTAGGAAGGCAGGAAAAAGGCAAACCATTGACACAGAGAAGCAAAAGTAGTAGTCTGCCCATGCCCACCGACAGCACGGGAGCCCAGTGATTCAAAAGGGTCTGGGCTCTCACCCACCACTACTGCTGCAGTGGCAGGAGCCCCTGGCCCTTTAAATTACCACTGGACTGCTATGTGGTGCACTTTGGACAGCTCTCAGGGCCGCCTGGGGGGCAGCATGGTGTACTCTGGGCAGCAGGAGAAGGGTCACATAGGGGAGGTAGGTGGGAGTCAGTGCTGGCTTAATTTGCCATGAGCACTGGCTCCTGACTAATGGCCCCCCCACATCCCACACTGCGGCCTCTGATATATAGGCAGCAGTGCAGGGAGGTGAGGGAGGAGGGAGGCAGCTCCCACATGTAAACATGTAACCACTGAAAATTTAGCGCTAGTCAATAATTCTTTTCACCCTAAACATTCAAAACGTGGTCCCAGGACTTATTTACATACCACTGAAATCTGATACTGATCACAGACTTAATTTCTTCATTTTGTATGACACTCATCGCTATAGCATCCGAGTAGTTCACAAACATTAATTAATCTATCTTTACAACACTCCTCTAATGTGATGTTGCATTATCCGCTATTTACAGATGGGGAATAAAGACACAATTTAAGACCAAAACTGTCAAGTGCCCACTTATTTTGAGTGCCTAATTTGACATATTATGGCCTGATTTTTTAGAATACTTGTTTTTAAACACATTGCACAGCTCCCATTGACAATATCTGTGGCAGTTGAGTGCTTAGCGCTTTTGCAAATCAAGTTGCTAGTGTCTCAAGTTAGGCAGACAGAAAACAAGGAATATTCAGTTTGTGGTCTCTTGTGAAAAGTCTGGCTAAATGACTTGTTATATGGGAACTCTGGCATATACAGGGATTCTCAGGGACTGCATTCAGCTGCCTTCACCACAAGATCATTTCCTCTTTCCCTTCCTGCCATTCCCTGCCTCATTCACTGCACATTTCCCAGCTTCTGCAACAAACAAAGCAGTGCTCCTACCAACTCAGCCTTGTCAGTCTCTGAGCATGGCCCACCCTGTAACAGGGGTACTATGGAAAAAACAGTAGGTCATTTATGTAATTAAATCTTTTCTAATACATGCACACAAGAGGGCCAAATTAAGGTTGTGTAAGTAACCTGTAGCTTGCATGCTTTCTACCAGCTGAAGTAACTGAGTAACTGCTAACATTACTAAGCAATTTATCTTCCATGAGATGGAGACAACCATATATTCAGGGCTATTTGCTAGATAGGAGAAGAATGCTGAAATCCAAGGCTCAATTACAGGATTTAGGGAGGAGTGTGCTCTACTGGTTATAAAGCCTTCTGCTCCATCCTCTCCTCTTCTTTTAGTTCCTTTACTCTTCAGCTCCTGTGCACCCTTCTTTACCCTCACTCTCTGCTCCTTGCCCTTTTGCATTTGAGGCAGTTTTTTTCCCCTCCTTCATGCAGCACAGACACTAACAGGATGCAATTGAGAATACAGACAAGACAGCTTCCTGGAACTCTAATCATCCCAAACAAGTGGCAGGGGAAACTGAAGAGATAGTCTTGCATATCCTTGGAAGGTCTGGAATGGAGTATGTTTAGTCATCATGTGAGGATGGTACATGCTCAGTCCAGTTGGCACACAGGAACTATGAGGGGACAGAACATGCTCATTTCAAATGGAATCTTTAAAGAATAATGCTGTCAGCTTCTAATGCACCTCTATTAAACATGTATGATGTTTTATGGATCAAAAAAGATCCATCTTGATGGATGGAAGTACACTAGAGAATCCCAACAAAATAGTTATAGTTTTTAAATATGAGCAAACAAAGTTATTTCCCCCAACCTTATTCTATGAAAAAGCTGAACTGTTCTGCTGAAACTTTAATCATCCTGAAGCAAATACCCAGGTTGGAACATTTTAACCTAATGTTCCAAGTCTTATCTCCAGGTTAAATACGAATCTTGGTTCCCATCCCCACAAAAAAGGTAAGGTATAAATTAGTCCATATGTTCCCATAATAGTTAGGTTAGGCAAGAATAAAAATATTTCATATTTACGGGGCCGTCCTCTGCTGCAGCTACAGGTACAGAATTAGTACTGGGATAGAAAAGCCTAAGAAGCCTCTGGTTGCCCTTACTCCTGAGACTATAAGGCAAACACACAAAAAAAAAGGCCACATTTCATAGATTCTACTTATGAGCTAGTTTTCCCTAGAGATCAACTGGAAACTCACATTTCTTAATTTGGAGCATTTCTTAATATCTAGTGTTCAATAAGCTATACTACAAATAATATTTTGGCTATTTCATACAGGACACTATTTTAAATCCCAAATCCCCACTGCATCTGAACTTTTGAAAGTTTGATCACTTCATTTAAATGCATGGCACCTTGTCTAAATTAGGATAAAAGATATTAGGATAACTTGTTAACTAACCCACATTATAATCCCAGTGAAGGCACAGCAGTTGTGGTTTTAAACCATGTTAGGTGGTCAAAGTAAATCCTAGGGGGAACAAGCTTACGTCAACTTGCTATCATGGCTTAAAAGTACAACTGCCTTGCCTTCACTAGGACTGTAAAGTGGGGTATACAATACAAGCTAAAACCCACATCATTTTACCTATCATGCCTATAAGCACCCTACCTCAGTGAGCGTGTCATCACTAGGAATAAAGATGTGTTAACTCATATTAGTTAGTATGTGGCAACTAACATTAAAATCCTAGAGAAGTCAAAGCAGCTGACTCATGTGAAAACTACAACTACCTTGTTGGTACTCCGATTTCACATCCTGTTACTTACCATGAAGTATCTCTTTGCTAATTAACACAATTTAGCTAACATTTCTGTAAATGCTAATTTAGACATTCCACAAACATATGTTCCAGAACACAAACATTTGCATTTTATTTAGAAGAAATGTTTTTGCCTATCTATACTAGTAGTTTAAAAAGTGTTAGCTAATTAGAGTTAACTGACAATCAATTAATTAGAGTTGCAAGACCAAAAATGCTCATCTAGACCCTGTAGCACTACTATAACACTGGTTTAAAGATTAAGTAAATTTCTTTCACTGGTATTTAGATTTATCTAAATGGTATTTAGATTTTTAGATAGGGGCCCTAGGAAGAAAAACAACAAAAAAACCTGTTGGTTTCCCATAAATTTGAAACACTACAGTGTTTATTACAGTAGAGTAATATTGCTGAAAGACTCTGTGTAAAATTGACACTTTTGTGAGTACCTGTATTTGACAGAATATTGTGAATATAAATAAAACCTAAAATAAAACCACAATGATTGTTAAATATCCTATTTAGTCAAAAAATATGCTACATATAAAACATTTATAGCATAATTAATCAGATGATGAGATTTGGCATCATATTGTAAAAGGAAAACACATAATATTTGAGAACTGATGTGTCATTTCAGCATTACTAGTAAGCTCAGTTACATCTACCTAGTTAAACAACCATGAACTGGACAGAAGTTACAAGAGTCTTAAATCAGTGTCACAAGGAAAAACAATTGCAGAAGGAATGATTTCTGATACTTGAACTTTAAATAAAAAACCGGCCAGCATGTGGTGAATTCCTATAGGGGGTATTTTACCATGAAACAAATACTTCATCATTTCAGAAGATAATAGATATTTTGTGGTTAGAACGTTGAGAGGGGATGTACAAATGCCAGACAGAAAAGCATAGGGCAGCTTATTATTAGAGATAGACAGGAACCAAGCCTTTCTGTATAAACAAACTCAGACTTCCAAGAAGCTTAGTTGTGATCTGAATATGAACTCTGTGGCACAAATTCATTTATAAAAGTGTTCCATGCATTTGACTCTTTCTCTTTCCTTTCCTTTCATTACAGCAAAATAGCAGCAGCCAAAGAGTACAAAAACCTTGCATAAATGGCAAGTGTTCAAACTATGCACTCCACGAAGCTGCTTTTTCAGTTCAACAAAACTAATGGAAGAAGATTCACAAAATTCTGCAAGCTCCCTCAAAAGTACCTTACAAGGATTCACTTTTTTCCTGATAATTGCCCTATGGGTGTGTGGCATTGAAGAATTGTCCCAGTCTCCACTTTTGAATGAGCAAAAATATTATGAAGGAAAAAAAAATACAGTTTAGTCCTAAATGTTTTTTAGAGTCAAGCAGCTTGGACAACTACAATATTATTACAATACAGAGTAACATAATAGAATATAGACTTATAATTAGTTACCTTTTTAGGGTTTTTTTAAAAATGTAAATCACTGGAAGGACCTTCAGAATTGCACGATTTGGAGCATCCTTTAAGATAATAAATCAAAATGCACTCGTGCAAATAATACCAAATAAATAAATAAATACATAAAAATTTAAAATAAAAATAAAATAAAAAGTTGACTATACTTAGCTATATTTCTCATTACAGCAAAAACCAAACCAAACCATCTCCATCCCCAAAACCTAAAGGCCACACTATAGAAAGCACTTACCTCAATATTTGTGATCACCATTTCTCTAAAAACATATGCAATAGTACAATCTTCAGATTGACATTTGATGCGAAAGTTGCCATACTCCATTACATCTGGTGGATTAGGCCAATACTGATGACATTTGGTCTGCAAAGAAAAATGAAAGTACAAGCTATGAGCTTATACTGAATGTGTTTTGTTTTGTGGAATGTGTGCGTATCTATATCTGAGAACAGACTGACATATAGGGCCTGATTCTCCACAGCCTTGTGTAGTCATTTATATCTATGCAAAGCATTTGTTGAATGCCATTGTTGTGATCCTCACATTCATTTTATGCAGGTGTGAAGTACTTGTACAGTATACAAGTCAGTGGAGAATTAGACCCATCACATCTAATGGCATTATTTAATACCTCTGACGCCTAATACCTGCTTTCTGAGATTTAACTCCCTCGCACCACTGTTGAGCAATCAAATTTTTGATAATTGTGGCTTAGTAGCTGAGTTTCTGTAAAAACACAACCCAAGATTTTGTCAAATCTGTGAAATCCTTGTTTTACAAAAATGTGGTCTGAGCTAACAGGTATTTTTAAGTGCTGTTTTCTTTCTTTGAAATCTTACAGGAACATGGTAGGGTTTTTTTCAAGTGAACAGTAATATTTTTAAACAATACCAATTAATATTACAAATCATGGGAGGACACAGATTAAAAAAAATGTAAACTGGCTTTTGACTAACAAAATCCCCAACCTCAGTGTTATGCCCACATAAATTTGCAAATATATATACATGGGTCAAAATAGCTAAATAACAACTCTTTTTTACTTTCCTAATGTGCTATTTTGACCTATTTTGCATATAGTTTTGCAAGTTTTAGGAGGCACTAAGATTGGATGGGCAGTATAAATTAGCAAGATCGCAGTGAGGATCAGCAAATGGAAGAGAATGCTACATCAGTGAACCAGTTTCTTTGTTTTGGCAAGCACAAGTACTGCAGCTCATTTTAATGAGCTGAAAAAGCTTTTGCCAAGAACTGTGCTGGAACAAGTGTATTTAATGTGTAATTGACACTGTAGGGGCAGTTTTCAAAGAAGATGCTGATTATGAGGAATATGAAGATAATCACTTTTAGTCACATCATTCTTTTGCAGAGGGTGGGATGAGGGACTTGAGAAAAAACATGTATTTAGTGACTATCAAAACTAATTATAAAATGTATGTCAGAAGTTTGCAATGATATCTGATTAAAAATGACCATGTAGATCACAATTGCAACCACTGTTATATATTTGCAACCAGTCTTGTACAAATGTGGCAGGTAAGATGTCTATGAAGAGGTTATGATTTTCTGGTTGGGTAAGTCTACACTACAGCATTATTTTGAAATATCTTCTTTTGAAATAGTTAATTTGAAATACGTTATTTCAAAATAATGCCTCTACACACAAAATGCATTTCGAAACAGCGTTTTGCTATTTCGAAATAGCACGTCCAGAGTGGATGCTGAATCACATTTAAGGTCCGGCAGGGCATCAGGTCAGGAGTTACTTTGTGTGGCTGCTGCCTGAGGCTATCTGAGGCTCGTGCTTAAAGGGACCCCTCTGGTGAGCCAGTTCTCAGCTTTCCCTGCTTGCTTGCCTACCTTGATGAGGGACAGCAAAGCATTTTGTCTCTGCATGCTCTGGTTGCCCTCACTCCGGACACCACAGCACAATGCAACATGGAGCCAGAGCTGCCTCTGGGCATTCTGGTGCTTCTCTTGGATGCGTTGCTGCGAGCCTGGCTGCACTTTCTGCAGGCTGCCATCCGGGAGGTCCACCAGGGGGCTGTCAGTATCCAGGAAGCCCTGTGGGAGAGCTTCCACCCTGAGGAGCACTAAAAGCCTCCCTGGTCTGCCCCACTGGGGGCTTGTGCCTCATTCCTCCCTCACGTCCTTCCACTTACCCCTCCCTAACCCCCCTTCCTGATGTCAAATAAATACATGTATTTTCAGGAACACAAACTCTCTTTATGTAACACAACTGGGGAAGGGGGGAATGAAACTCTGGTGAGACTGGGGAAAGGAGGTAGGAGAGGGGAGAAGAGAGGGTGGGAGAGGGGAGGGGGAAACCTGGGAGGAGGGAGCTGGAAGGGGGAAGCAAGGGGAAGAAGGGGGAGGGGAAGCTCAGGGCTCAGGGTTGGGGGAGGGAGGAGTCTTGCTGGACCAACTTGATTTTCATGCAAACCTGATCCTAGGTTCACACGTGGCCTTTGGTGCCCAGGCTGGCAGATATTATTGCATGCATTTAATTCCTTTAACAATTTCATCTCTTACCCTCGTTTCTTTTTATAAATAAACCTTTAGTTTTTAGATACTAAAGAATCAGCAACAGCATGATTTTTGGGTAAGATCAGAGTTATATAGTGACCTGGATGTGCGGCTGTTTGCAGCTTTTCAAGTTCTGCGAGGGAAGGGAGGAGCGGAGATGGAGTGTGAATCAGGCGATTCATGGCACTCTGAAAGTGCTAGGAGGGAGAGGCCTGAGTAAGAAGTACACAGTTCCGGTGTGAAAGGCATGTGGGAGCATGTGTGTATGCAGATGGGGATCCACGGGCTTCTGTAGCCCAATGAGATGAAGGAGGCCCCTCTCACTGTTAGGGATGCCAGGTGTCTGATATTGGGGCCCAGACAGTCTGTTATTTGCAGCCTCTGTCCAGCAAAAATACCAGAAATGTGCACTTGTTTTTTTTGCTCAACAACTTTGGTCCTCTCCCACCGCCCCCCCCCCCTTTTTTTTTGCTCATCCACATTTGGTACTTTTTGTGAACGTATCTGGCAACCCTACTCACTGTTCTTCATTTGTCAATCACTGTTTTAGACTTTTCCACAAAATAAAAAACAATTCCTTCCTACTGGGAAAAAGGTTTCAAATCTCCCATTAGATTTTTCAATTTGACAATTCTACTTTTTCCATTCGTACTGCGAACCAACAGTCCTGTATGTTCTCAATAATCCATAGCCTGTAGTCCCTTTGAAGGCGAGCAGCATATTTATTTAAATTTTCCAAAACGGAATGTCTTGAAGTTCATAAAACTTGTATGAATCTAGAATAATATATATGACATTTCAAAGTGCATGGATGATTTTCTGCACTAAACCTTATGGTTTACATTTAAAATACCATATTTGAAAAAACTTCAGAAATACTATTAAAAACAGCATTTTGGATGCAAGATTTTGCATGAAAAATTATTAATTGTCTAAGTCCCCAGCCTCTGCTAGTCAGTAACTGGGAATGAGAAATGGGATGGATAAGTGCCTGGTCTGTTCATTCCCTCTGGGGCACCTGGCATTCGCCACTGCCAGAAGACAGGATAGTGGGCTAGATGGACCTTTGGTCTAACTCAGTATGGCCACTTTTTATGTTAATCAGTTTCTACTCTGTAGACACTTTGCTTGAATGAGGACTAATTAAGAACTGCATAATTTCAACCAACATGACTAAACTGCTCTAGTAAGATAAATGTTACGATTTTTACATGGTTCAGACAATAAACAGCTGTCACAGCTTGGAATACTATGAGAATTCCACTCTATATAGCTGAAATTATTCTCTAATTTTCTTTATGGTTAGTAACATTATCTGGACTTTTTCAGAGCTGATCAAGGATGATACAAGACAAGATACAAGATTTCTTCAAGATAGCGACAGAGCTAAAAAATGAAATATTGGAAAATTTCAGGAAAATTATAATCATAAACATGGCTATTTAGTCACTATCTGAAGGGTATTTAATTACCTTAATAGTACACTCAAAATGATTTTGATCTTCTCAAAAAAGTACAATTCCCTATATATATCTCTTGACAAATCAGCTCTTTCAGGCGCAGATTATTAAATTCAAAACCTCATGTGATCAGAATTATGTAATTCAACTAGTTTGGGAGCATGAGGGCAATCATTTTTCAACAATTTGTTCTCCCACATGTTATAAGAGCCAATAAAATTAGGTAATAGAAACTACTTTGGGCCTTTTTTGCTTAGGGATGTAACTGCTGCCAAAAACATTTCTGCTTCCATTTTTGTCATCTCACTTACAAAAAAAAATCACTATTTTGGTTATTTGGAATCTAGTTCTGATGAATTATTTGCCCTATGAAGTATTTAAAAGATCTATGCTCTGCTCAGTTATTATTATAACACCACTTATGCCTTATGGAGCAATGTGTAATTGCTTTAGTTGATAAACACTATACACTTAAGTAGGGACGTAAGCAACTAGTCAACTACCCAATAAGCATATGCTTATTGTGTAATTGAGTAGTCACTTGACTAGTTGCTCCCCCCTCTTGCTGCCCCTATCAGAGAGAGGCAGCAAGCGCAGGGAGCAGGAGCCAGTGCTGGGAGGAACTGGGGAGGAAGGGAGCGGAGGGGGGAAAAGACAGGGGAGGCAGAGGCATTGCGAGGAAACCAGGCACGAGCTAGGACAGCTGCTGTGCCTCTTCCTTTTCAGTCTAGACTGCAGGGTGTGTTTTTTTTGAAAAAGCCTTTTTTGAAAAAGCGCTCACATGCGATTATGCAAATAAAGTGAGATTTGTAAATCCGTGCTTCATTTGAATTTTTGATCTGCTTCATTTGCATTCCTCTTTCGAGAAAGGAATGCAGTCTAGACAAGCTCCCACTGAAAGAGCTTGTTTCTCATTGTGTGAATTAAATAAGCTAAAAACAAAAAAAGACTATGAAAATAAAATTCATATGCAGTCCTCTTCTTTGCCCCTGCACAGCGGTTGCCAGAAGGGTCTGAATCGGAACTTCAGATCCCAGCACAGATTTTTGCCATTGAAGCCACATGATTATCTTGTGGGGTTTTTTGTTTTGTTTTTTGTAGTTCAGTCTCTAGGAAGGACCATGAACCATATTTAGGCAATGTGTTACACAACTATTTGGTAGAAAGAAGAGGAAAGTTGGAACCAAGACTTCTGGGTTTTATCTGTCTGAAGAGCAATGGTGTTTAATGGCTACAGCAGTCTAAATGAGAAAGAGGGTAGTATTACCACCCATCTAATTGAAGGGACTAAACACTTTGGAAACACTGTACTAAAAAACTATGTGGGTGTGACATTCCTTGAATATCTGATTTGAAATTCTGTGAATTTTGCCATTGACTTCCATGGGGCCATGATTTCAGCGTATAACTTCAAATGTTGTTTTTCCATTTGATAACAGTGTTTATTTTATAAGTGGGTTGTGCCCATGAAAGCTCATGATTTTTTGTTAGTCTCTAAGGTGCTGCAAGACTACTTGTTATTTAGGTTTTTTTTAATTTTTTTTAAACATTAGGCTTCAGTATAGAAATACTGAATCTATTTAAACACATTTTCACTTTGTAGATTATCTATCATTAACTGCCATCATTTTAACAAACAGAACAAATCTAAATGCTTTGCAGGTTTGGGTTCATTATGCCTATTAAAGAAGCACTCAAAATATCTGGAGAGATGCAAGGCAACTGTGTGTGGAGTCTGAAATCAGTCTAAAAAGCTGGAAATTTCTGACTGTGGAAGTCTGGCTATGTTGCAGTGGTGAGTTCATGTAAGCAACTCAAGGTCAGACAACTGGAGGGCACAACTTACTTCTAATAGATACATTAAAAAATGAAATGGGATTTCTAACAACACTGTTAAATTTCAATACGTGTCAGTTTGGTGATTTCTATTCATACACACAGAAACATTATAAATCAGACATATTCCAAATATATTTTATAAGTTAAAATGTATTGGGTGACGTTTTTCATTAGCCACATAATTAACTTTTTATCTTCCTTTCCAATATCAAACCCTGTTTTCAATTGCTTATAACTTTCCCAAACTTTAAGTATTAAAACTGAATGTTTTCATGCTGCTGCTTGACTCAGGCTTCGTTTTATTTTTTAATTTCGACTGAAATAATTCGGTCATTTCTGAAAATAAAATTACTTGCCCATTACCCAAGACGTGCACAGTTTTCCTTACAATGGCTCCTCTGGTGTAACTTGGGTGCCAAGCATCATAACTGAGGGCAGGGAGATTGTCCTGCATTCTTCCTATAGGCCAAGCAGCCTGCATAAGGAGGAAGTAATCTGACTAGAATGCAGAGGAGTGTGGAAAAAGGAGGAGACATGGGAAGAAGGGAACAGCAGAAGAAGGGGGAACTGGGGAGCCCACTCTTCCAGAACCTGGAACTGAACACCGATGTCCCAAATGTTGCATTTCTCTGCTCTCACTATGCATCAGTGAAATGTACTAGCTAAAAATGTCTCATCTCCCTCAAACGCTTGGGCCACAAAAAGGACAGCAACCTACAACTACTCCCAGTTATTCTGCAAGCTCATGTGATGGAGACCCATGCTTTCCATTTGAAGATAGAAACGCTGTTCATGATTTAAGATAGGAGTCTGAATGGTTCAACATGGTATTACTTGTTTGTTTGTCAAGAAACTAGGAAATTACATCTGCAGGATTACATTAAAAGATTAATGTTGTGAACTCATCTACTCAGAATTTGGAAAGTGGGAATTCAAGGTTGTCCATACAGCCTTAATTGGTCACTCCCCTGTGTATACATTATGATTCAGGCTAAGATTTAGTCACAGGTACACCTGAACCTCTGTTGTCTGGATGTCTCTAATCTGGGAGCACCCGTGATATGAACCCTGGCAGGAGGTGGCAGCAGCTCTTGGCACTGCGGATCTCCCTCCCCTCCAACTGAGGGAATGGCAGCGCAGCAGAACGCTTCTCTCCTGAGCAGCGGAAGGTGGTGCCGGGGAGAGATGGGGAGTGAGGAGCCATGTGTGCCCCTGGAGCGTGGTGCCAGGTAAGCACCCTACCCTATCCCCTTTATGTCCAGACCCTGCAGTACCCTCCCTGGTCCAGCAAATTCTTTACTATGGCATACCTTGTTTCCCACAGTTGCAGGAGTGAAGAGGTTCAAGTGTATTTTTAGTAAAAGTCATGGACAAGTCATGGGCAGTAAACAAAAATTCATGACCCATGACCTGTCCATGACTTTTACTATATACTCCTGACTAAAACTTGAGGAGGGGGGCAGCTTGTAGGGGTGGCTTTGAGGGTTGGGTTGCCCAAGGGGGCGCTGTTGGTGTTAAGAGGAGGAAAAGAGGGAATGCAGCCTGGGCATGCTGTGAATGCTTCGGAGGTGATGCTAACTGGTTCCAGTTAACCATTGGAGCAGCTCTCTGTCTGCCTCCCCTTCAAACGGTTAAACAATAACGTTTAACTGGTTAACCAATTGAATGGGATTTTAGATCCCTAGAAGTCACAGAGCTCATGAAATCTGTGACACACACAGAACCTTAATTATTATAGTCATGTATTACTATGGTATGGTAACCTACTGGTTTTTTTCCTACAAGTCCCATTGGGCAGCCATCAATGGCACATTTTGTACATTTGCTTCTATATTTATACTAGTTGAAACAAAGCTTTGTACTTGCTAAAGTGTTACACATCCAAAGCTGCTCTTTTGAGATGGTGAAACATTTTTTGCTAGAGCTGAGGTTTTTAATTATGTTTCTGTGATTGGCTGTACCTAAGGATTATGCCTTAACCCTTCTGACCATAAGGACTTATCCTAAGTCATTGAAAAACCAAATTCTTTTTTCCATCTTCTGAATTAATAAGTCTGCTCCAGCTTCACTTCTCAATCAGTATATTAAACAGAATCTCCAAATATCCACTCCCAAATAAAGCACCTCCCAAACCATGCCAGTTTCAGAATTTGACAGTTCAATGAGAAGTTACTTAGGGACACAGCTAAAGAATGAGGAGAATTTCTACCTGTAGAAAGGCAGACAAAAATTATGATCTGTCGCACCCTGCAGATGCCAGAAAAAAACCACCCCCAGTTTCTAACTTTGTAACTGTTGTTGTTTGAGATGTGTTGCTCCTGTCTATTCCATGTGAAAGTACTGTGTGCATAGCTGCTGGAGATTTTTTCTTAGTGGTATCCCATAGGACCAACTCTAGCTACCTGTATGGCTGCTGCAGCCAGGATATTAATTAGGCTGCATGAAAATTTCTTGAGCACCTCAACTTCTTGTCCCAAGTTTTCAAGAGATCTTGGTGGGCCCCAAAGTCATCCAGCAGGGGCAAATTTTTAGGGTTTGGGGCCATCTCCTCTGCACCACATTGACTAGGAACCATGTCTTGGACATTGGCATCAGAGTTAGTACCAGAGTCAGGGGCTGGTGCTGGATGGGATGAAACAGTGACTCACCTCTTAGACACCACAAAGTATGAATGATGAGAAGGGGAGCCCAGTACTGGTGGCCATGCACTGGCCAGTAGGCAGGTACCGAAGTCCAGTGCATAGGCTACAGTACTAGTAGGTCTTCAGTGGGACAAAGGATTTTCCTTCAGATTCTGAAGAGGATGCTTCCCTTGGAAACTATGGCAGCACAACACCCACTTCTGATTCCAGACCATTCCAGAGAACTGGAGATAGGCTGTAGGCCATAGATTGCTTTATTGAGACCGTGGAAGGTTGCTCTGGATGGTGCTGTTGTGCAGCTTGCTGCCCTTTGATTCTTTTATCCCCAGTTACCTGGGCCGGTAGGTAGCCTGAGGGGTCGGTGGGGTCAGGAGGGATGTCAGGTCCTTTGCTACCTGGAAAGCCTTGGGGGAAGCAGAGGGGGATCAAAGTATCTGCAGGCACACGGTCTCATAGCTGCTCTGAGGAGTCAGAGAACATCGACAGTGGATCACTTGGCATGGAAGCCAAAGTGATTGGTTCAGCTCTGAGACTAGTCTGAGGGCTGCCTCCATAAGTATGGCCTTTAGAAGAATCTCCCTATTTTTGGGAATGTGGGGTCTGAAGCCCCTGCAGATCTGGCACTTTTCTTTTCTTTATTGCAACTTTCCCGGGAGTACTTTAGACAGGAGGAGTGCATGCCACAGGAGGTTCATGGCTTCAGACCAAAGGAATGAGGCATACCCAGCCCCTCAAATGAGAGTTCCTCTGACAGGGATAACTATTAAAACTACTGTGTGCACTAATACTAGGAATTATATACAATAATTACAATAACTATATAATATACAACAGAAAAATCCCAACCACTAGGCAAGAAGCTTCACAAGAGCAAAAAGGATCATTCCAGGAAACTATCACAAGCAGCAAGTAGAAAAGAGGGTGCAGGGCCAGTCAAATCCCATTTGCTGGCACATACAGGCACAGCTCCAGAGAACACTACAGCCAGTCTTACAGATACCACTAAAGGAAATTTTTTTGGCAATCCTATGCACAACCTAGTACATAAGCAAGCATTCAAAGAACCAGCTCCCTCAACCCCAGCTCTGCTCTGGCTCTGGCTTCCCCCCCGCCCCACTCCGCTGTTTCACTCCTGGCCCCAGCTACAGCTCCGGCCCTGCACACAACTGCAGCCCCACTCCCAACCACAGTTCCCTGCCCCCAGTAAGCATGAACCAAGTAAGGGGGGTGGGAGGGAAGACATTACTAAAAATTTGGGGAACCACTGTTTAAGAAAGTAGAGGGATTTCACGTAGATTATAAATTAGAGAGTAACTATTTTGTACTTTGGATATGGGAACATTTGTATTTTCCATAATTCAGGGAGTCTGTGAACTGATTTCAAAACTATAATTTAGTAAATCAGTTCTATAGCAGATACTTGAATGTACTTTTAGGAAAAGTGTCAAAATATTATCTCTCAGATTCTCAACAAGGTAAGTAATTGAAATATACTAAATTTTGGCTATATGCATAAAGGGCATTCTCTTACTCTCACATGATGTTTTCAGGACAGCAGGTATCAGAAACTGCCATTCTCATATTCTACACATTTTCACACACAGGGCAACAGGAAACAAGCAGCTTTAACTGTTGCAGTTATATATTCAGGAGAGGGAATAAGAAAAGATCAAAAAGCATAGCAAACAATATGTTAAAAGAAGAGACACAGGCTTCTTTTACATTGAAATCCTTTCTGCTAAACAGCTTTTAGGCCAATATCAAAAGATAATTTAGACATACATGTTTAATTACTTTGCTGTGAACTGCAAGCTTCAAGAGAGGATATACATGCTTACCCGTCCTCGTTCAGTGAGAGTTGTCAACATGATGATCAGTGATAACCTATGATCCCAGACTACCTGCCAGAAATGTGCACAGGTATGTGGAAGAGGACCTTGAGTAGCGATATATTTGTTCACAATGCCAGCAGAAGGAATTTCCATCTGTCAGGAGAAAGAACAACTTACATCTCACCACTCAAATGCCCAATATTATTTTGTTTTCTTGTTCAAAATAACTTTCACAAAGATGATCTTCTGAAGGAAATTTTAAAAAGGCAGTTGAACAACAAAGTTAACAAATTCATTTCAAGTATCTTAGGGTATGTCTACACTTGTACCCTAGTTCGAACTAGAGATGCAAATGTAGGCATTCGAAATAGTCAATGAAGCCAGGATTTAAATATCCCGCGCTTCATTAGCATAATCTCGTCTGTGCGCTATTCCGAACGCCATCTGATTCGAAAGTGAAAGTGCGCTCCGGACCGTGTTAGTTTGAATCAACCCCCTTGGTTCAAACTAACATTACTCCTCAAAAAATGACGTAACGTTAGTTCGAACCAAGGAATTCGATTCAAACTAACACAGCCCAGAGCGCACTTTCACATCAGCCGGTGTTTGGAATAGCGCACGGCTGAGATTATGCTAATGAAGCGTGGAATATTTAAATCCCAGCTTCACTGGCTATTTCGAATGCCTACATTTGCATCCCTAGTTCAAACTAGGGTGCAAGTGTAGACATACCCTTTCAGAATATCACAATCTTTTATTACTAAATTAAAATGGACCAAAATCACACACAGAAACACAGCAATTACTTTAAAATTATTTTTCCATACAACAATGAAACCTAGATATAGCTCACTCAGATTCTTGACCACTTACAAATAGATGAGTGTAGCATACAAATCATTAATCTAAAATGAAAGGTAATGCACTGACATGCTAAATTTTCTCTGAACAGGCAAACATTTTGAATTCTACTGAAAATGTTTTACTTATCCTCTTGTACAACTCTACAACCTATAATTCTTTACTATCCCTCCTGCATTTTAAAAGAAATATATATAACAAAAAGATCTCATGCTTTTTTCAGCTTCCAAACATTTACCCTTTGTGTTTAGCTTCTCAACTACAAGACCTGTTAACTACAGCAGTGATTCTCAACACTGTACCCATCCATGTCCTAAAACCCCATTGCAGAGATTCTGTTTGACATGTGGTGGTTTGATAAACTTGTACATTTATGTGGAGAATACCGTCTTCTGCTCCAGAATATACATGACCATTTATTAAAATCTCTTTCTCTCTCCTAAGGTTGAAAATAAACCTTCAAAAAGGTGAACTGATACAGTGATGATCCCCCGCCCATGCTTTATGAAAATGTCTTATGGACACGAATATGTATAACTCGAAGATGCTTTGGGCAAAATGTTTCATGTAACCTTTCAGTCTTAATGACATAAATCTGTTGGATCTGTATTTCTTATTTTGGTGTCTGTATCATTCTTATATGTAAAGTTAGAAATATGGAGTATGGAATGGTTTATGATTTTAAATGGTTTATGGTGCAAATGAAAGCCATCAAGGTGTTTCTCTCAATGTTTGGGTGATCACCTGTAAACAGCCTCTTATGTCCTTCAAGTCTAAGCAGTGGTTGATCTTACGAAGTCATATGACCACCCTAACTGATAGGGTCTGACCAGGTAATTTTCCATGGGAGGATGGAATTTAGTAAAGAATTCCCACCTAAAAAGAAGGCTATTTAAAATGCTGAGTTTTTCAGTCCCTGTGTCTTTGGCTGGCATGTCACTCCCAAGAGCATGAACTAGAGACCCCAGGGAAAAGGGATCTTCCCTGGCTTGCAGGTTTAGTTGAAATAAGAACAATTTTAATGTAAGCTTGTTATAAGCCTTAATATGTTAGAACTAGCTATGAGTTTGTTATTTCAAATTTGTAATCTGCTTTGCTCTGCCTCTTTTCACTTGCAGCCATTTAAATTCTATTGTTTGTACTTAAAATATTATTTTATTTTCTATCAAGCCCAGTGTAAATAATTGTTACCTGGGGAAGCAATCAGTGTGTACGTCCTCCTTTCATTTTTAAAAGGGGCTTACCTGAATGATTTATTTGGGGATGTGATTTTATTTGGGGAGTGGGTTTTCTGGTAGCTGTGCCCAAAATGCATTCGCCTCAGACCTGAAGAGATGCAATGTCTGTATTGCTCTCCAGGTGGGAGTTCTCAGCTCTGTGCCTTGGCTGGGGGAGACCAGGAGATCTGGCCCAGCAGGACAGGATGGTGAGAAGCCCACAAGAGAAAGGAGGCGAGTGTCAGTGGCTTTACCAGCACACCAGGAAGCACCCGAATGGGTCTTCTGTGGTGGAACCCCATCATTGTGGCTATATCTGCAGCTAGCCTTAAATAGATACTCAGAGAAATAAAACACTCTGAAATCTAATGATTATTTCATTGATAATTAAAGCAAATGAGAAAGCAGATGGACACTATATCTGCTAAGAGTAGAATAATTTGTTAGCATCTCAGGTGGGTGGCGTTTGGTTTATGGGTATAGTGTACCAATATTTCTCTGAGTTGTAATCCCTTATGGGTGCTTCACTGTAGGGTTAGCTGCATCCTTCTGCTACTGACTGAAGAATTTACATAGCAGTGTTTATTTGGCACTCACATGCACTGCCTCCCTCTTGTGGTCTGCCACAAGGCTAAGCAGCATTGCATGGGCAAACCCTCTTCAGTTCCTTTTCTGACAAAGTACATGATGTGAACTCGAAGTAGAGGCGAGAAAAGTAGGAGCACTCACAAGGACCCACAACTTGAAAAACCATCATTACTGCACAAGGTGAGTAATTTCTTCAAGTACTGGCCTACGAATACTCTACTGTAGAGGACTCCTGAGCAGTATCCCCTACTGCAGACTGGGGCTTCAGAATTAATTATGTAATTGACAATAGTACAGTGACATTGAATCTCATATCTGCAACAGAATCCCCCAGGACAATAATGTTATGCAACTGTGTGCAGATACCTAGGTAGCAGTTCTGAAGATTTTGATATAGGGATAACTTTATAAGAAGACGATGATCAACAAAACCGATCTTACAGAGTATGTGGGGATTACAGATGGAGGTGCTATATTGTGAATCTGATAAAGCTCAGATAGCATTTGAGACCCATCTAGAGAGTCTCTGAGCTGAAATCATGTGCTCTAGACCTATCTGTAATGGAGAGGAAGAGTATCAGATTTTCTAAAAATTCTTGTCATGTCCAAATACAAGACCCATTCTCTCCTTATGTCGAGTGTACAGAGGATGGCTTCCCTATTATCTTGGTGAGATTTAAATAAAAGGTAGAAAGGTGAAATGTGCTCATGAGAAATGTGCAAGTCACTTTGAAGATGAATGTCAGAGGTGGTCAAAGCATGACTGGCAGAGAGGAGCACAGTGAAAGGTGGACAAACCATTAAGGCCATTCTCTCCCTAGCTTTCTTGCTAACATAGTAACAATCAGGAACAAGTGAAGCCAAGAACAAGAAAGCCTGGTTTGAAGAGGGGTCTAACCAAATTCTTTTAATACTAGATTGAGATGCTACATTGGCCCATTGTAGAATATGGCACAAGAGTTACCACTGCATCTCTTTCTCATTCTTGATCATGTGGGAATTGGAAGCTCATACTGTCTGCTGTGGTGTTGTGTAATCCAGGTAGGTAAATCACGGATTGTGGGAAATAAATACACCAGTTCCATAAGCTTGAGTGCTTCCATTTAAAGGATAGATGATCTGATGGTTTGTGTGATACATACATGCTTACATTGTCCATCATGATCTTTGTGTGCATATCTTAGATTAGCAGATAGAAATTAGCACATATATTCTAGATCATTCTGAGCTCAAGCAGATTGATGTGAATGCATGTCTTGGATGGAGGTCATTTGTCCTGCACTGAAATCACCAAGATGTGTGCCTAATCCAATGAGAGACATGCTGGGAGTAAGAAATAGTGATGGGGAAGGATACACAAATGGGAATCCTATCCAAGTGTTTGCTGGATCTTTCTACCAATTCAAAGACTGATTGATTTTGGTGGGCATCAACAGGAGTTCGTCTATGTTGTCTTTATTCAGTAAACTGAATTGAACCATGACTGGAGGCATTTCATGTGAAGTCTGGCAAGAGCTATCACAGATATTTCCACAGACACATGCCCCAGAAATGGAAAGCAATGTCTGACTGATATGTGAGGGCTCGATTGCATTGTCTTGGTAAAGGTGGAGAGACTGAAGAATCTGTGTGGTGGAAGGAAAGCGCTGACTCAAAGTCGAGACTGGCTCCTATGAATTCTAGTCTGTACTTGTAGTAATGTCAATTTTTGTGCACTGATTTATAGGCCCAGTTCCTTAAATAAACCCAGAGTGGCATAAGTAACTTGCTGGGCTTTGACAAAGACACACACACTGAGAAGACAATCCTCCAGGTAAGGGTAAACTATAATGCCCTGGGAGTGCAAATAGGTTGCCACCAGAGAGTGGATCTTGGAGAATACTCTGAGGGGAAATGAGAGGCCAAAAGGGAGTGCCCTATATTGGTACTGGTCCTGGTCTAGTGTGAATCTGGGGGTATCTTGTGACACAGTATATCAAAATGTGGAAGCAAGCACCTTGGAGGTCAAGGGCCATGAAACACTGGAATAATTATTGCCAAAGTGAGCATTTTCAACTTCTGAACCTTGACAAATCTGTTGAGTGCCCTGAAGTCTAGTAAGAAACCCCAACCTCCCTTTTTTGAATATCAGGAAGCAACAAAAGTCAGAGACTTTTTCTTTTAGATGTAGGGACACTGGCTGTATGGCAACTACACTGAAGAGATGGTCTCTCTCTTATCATAACAGGCTTTCATGACTAGGGTCCTGGAAGAGGGCAGGAAAGAGAATTTTGGGGGGTGGGGGCATAGGTGAAATAGATGGCATGCCCATCTCGAATAATCTCCAGTACCTATTTATCTGAGGTTATCCATTCCCAGGTGACAACCTGGGAAGCAGTGATCATGAGATGGTAGATTTCAGGATCCTGACCAAAGGAAGAAAGGAGAGTAGCAAAATGCACACCCTGGACTTCAGAAAAGCAGACTGACTCCCTCAGAGAACTGATGGGCAGGATTCCCTGGGATGCTCACATAAAGGGGAAAGGAGTCCAGGAGAGCTAGCAGTATTTTAAAGAAGTCTTACTAAAGGCACAGGAAGAAACCATCCCGACGCACAACAAGAAAAGCAAATATGGTAGACAACCAGATTGGCTTACCGGGGACATCCTTGGTGAGCTTAAACACAAAAAGGAAGCTTACAAGAAGTGGAAACTTGGAAGGATGACTAGAGAGGAGTATAAATATATTGCTCGAGAATGCAGGGGAGTTATCAGGAAGGCAAAAGCACAATTGGAATTGCAGCTAGCAAGGGATGTGAAGGATAACAGGAAAGGTTTCTACAGACATGTTAGCAATAAGAGGGTCATCAGAGAGGATATGGGGCCCTTACTGGATGAGAGAAGTAACCTAGTGACAGGTGATGTGGGAAAAACTGAAGTACTCAATGCTTTCTTTGCCTCTGTCTTCACAGACAAGGTCAGCTCCCAGGCAAATGCACTAGGCAACGCAGTATGGGAAGGAGGTGGACAGCAGTTGGTGGAGAAAGAACAAGTTAGGAACTATTTAGAAAAGCTAAACGTACACAAATCCATCGGCCCGGATTTAATGCATCCGAGGGTACTGAGGGAGTTGGCAAATGTCATTGTGGAGCCTTTGGCCATTATCTTTGAAAACTCGTGGAGATTGGGAGAGATCTCAATGATTGTATGATTGAAAAAAGGCAAATGTAGTGCCCATCTTTAAAAAAGGGAAGAAGGTCTCTCCAGTGACTACAGACTAGTCAGCCTTACCTCAGTCCCCAGAAAAATCATGGAGGGGATCCTCAAGGAATCCATTTTGAAGCACTTGGAAAAGGGGAAGTGATCAGGAATAGTCAACATGGATTCACGAAGGGAAAGTCATACCTGACCAATCTGATTAGCTTTTATGATGAGGTAACTGGCTCTATGGATATGGGAAAGTCAGTGGATGTGATATACCTTGACTTTAGCAAAGCTTTTGATACGGTTTCCCACAATATGCTTGCCAGGAAGTTAAGGGAATATGGACTGGATAAATGGACTGTAAAATGCTGGCTAGAGCATTGGGCCCAACAGGTAGCAATCAACGGCTCAATGTCAGGTTGGCGGTCGATTTCTAGCGGAGTGCCCCAGGGATTTGTTCTTGGACCAGTTTTGTTCAACATCTTTATTAATGACCTGGATGAGGGGATGAATTGCACCCACAGCAAATTTGCAGATGACACTAAGCTAGGGGGAGAGACAGATATGCTGGAGGTCAGAGAGAGGGTCCAGAGTGACCTGGACAGATTAGAGGATTGGGCCAAAAGAAATCTGATGAGGTTCAACAAGGACAAATGTAGGGTCCTGCACTTGGGATGGAAGAATCCCAAGCACTGTTACAGTCTGGGGACCAACCAGTTAAGTAGTAGTTCTGCAGAAAAGGACCTGGGGATTACAGAGGATGAGAAGCTGAATATAAGTCAACAGTGTGCCCTTGTAGCCAAGAAGGCTAATAGCATATTAGGGTGCATTAGGGAGGAGCATTGCCAGCAGATCCAGAGAAGTGATTTCCCCTTTATTCGGCTCTGGTGAGGCCACATCTGGAATATTGTGTCCAGTTCTGGACCCCCCCACTATAGAAAGGATGTGGATGCACTGGAGAAGATCCAGTGGGGGGGATTATTAGGGGGCTGGAGCACATGACATATGAAGAGAGAATGAGGGATTTGGGTTTGTTTAGTCTGCAGAAGAGAAGAGTGAGGGGGGATTTGATAGCAGCCTTCAACTTCCTGAAGGGAGGTTCCAAAGAGGATGGAGAAAGGCTGTTCACAGTAGTGACACGTGGCAGAACAAGGAGCAATGGCCTGAAGTTACAGTGGGGGAGGTCTAGACTGGATATTAGGAAAAACTATTTCACTAGGAGGGTGGTGAAGCACTGGAATGGGTTACCTAGGGAGGTGGTGGAATCTCCATCCCCAGAGGTTTTTAAGTCCCAGCTTGACAAAGCCCTGACTGGGTTGATTTAGCTGAGATTGGTTCTGCCTTGGGCAGGAGGCTGGACTTGATGACCTCTTGAGGTCTCTTCTAGCCGTAGGATTCTATGATATTGTGCTCTGTGAAGCTGTGGGCTGATGACCAGGCTGCTTTACAGATGTTTGAGATGGGCACATTGATCAAGAAGGCTACTGATAGAGCTTTTTCGAGTTCCCAGTGGGGATTGCAGTAGCAAAGGTAAACTCATCTAGAAATCTTCTTCTTGAATATGGCTGGCACACCATTTGATCTAGGGACAATTTAAGTCCACACCCTAATTTTGAACCTAAAATACCTTCCATACTCCACATTACTCCACAAATCCACGTCCCATCTTTCTTCTCTAAACCTCATGAGAACCAATGAGGCAGTGTATGTCAGACATTAGCTTTCTATCCTGGAAGGACTACATGTTTAGTAATTCACCCAACATTTGTTGTGGAAAAGGTGTAAACTGTGTCAGCCATATTCAAGAAGAAGATTTCTAGATGAGTTTACCTTTGCTACTGCAATCCCCACTGGGAACTCGAATATGCTCTATCAGTAGCCTTCTTGATCAATGTGCCCATCGCAAACATCTGTAAAGCTGGCCCCCTCATTTGTTAAGCCTTTGAATACTTTATTTGTATTGCATTTGTAGCCCATTTCATAGCTTTCATGCACAATCTGCATCCATGATTTAGCTCTGTTATATAAGAGGATAAATTTGCATGCTAGGATTTGTAAATTTGTATTTACTCATACTATTTATAAGCAAAACAAAAAATTCATTTCCTCTAAGATTATAGAACCCTTTGAATGTTAATAACTGAAATGTAAACATTAAGAAATTGAACTGTGCAACAACAGTAAGTGGACCAGTATTAAGTAGTGTCACAGGAGATAACAGCCTTGGAATGTTAACTCTAGTCCTTTAGTTCAAAAGATTGCTTTTCTCGCTTTTGCTCTCACAAACTGAAGCACCAACAGATCCAAAGACAAGCCAATGGTATTTTCTAGTGATAAAATAGAAAGCAATGTCAATCTCTTGTCAGTCAAAGTTGATAAATATGTTGTAATGAGCCTGAGCTTTGAAAAGCTTCAGTCACCTCACTGCTCAAGGCTGTGACTAGCAGCATGAGCAAACTCCTCAAAGCTAATTCACAGATTAGGAAAAGCATCCTTCAGCTCTCCACTCCAAGTTTTCCATTTGTTCATGATGCAGAGTGCTTTCCATGTTGCAAAATGTGACAGATGTTGAATTGCAACATAAAAGTCTTCATTCTTGACATCTGAACATTGTCCATGGATCAGTATCCCATGAAGGTTGATACAATTTTTCAGGAGTGTTTTTCTCTTTGCCTCCAGCTTACTTCCCCCCCCCCCCCCCCCCCCAAGTCTTGTCTTGATGCTTCATTTGTAAATTATTTATTTGATGGACACTCATGCTGTGTCAACAAATGAGCAAAACAACTCTCTTGAATTTTTCTTCTGAGCTTCGGATTGCCTTATCTTTACCCCCATAAGCAAACTGTCTCTTTTCCTGATGAATGCAAGTTTCTTTGAAGGCAAGCTAAACTCCTGAGTTGGTAGTGCCACTGCAGTTATACAGGCAGTCCCCGACTTACGCGGATCCGACTTATGTCGGATCCGCACTTACTAACGGGGCTCTCTCGCCCCGGAGGTCGAGGTGGCGGATTGCTGCCTGTGAGCACCGGGGTGAGAAAGCCCCGTTCGTAAGCTGCTCCCGGTGCCCCTGGTCTGATGGAGACTGTCTCCAGCAGACCAGGGGCACCGGGACTGAAGCCGCAGCAGCGGCGGGGGGTTCCCGCGCTTCTGAGGCTTTGCCAGAACAAAGCCTCAGAAGCGCGGGAACCCGCTGCTGCTGCTGCGGCTTCAGTCCCGGTGCCTGTGGTCTGCTGGGGACCGTCCCCAGCAGACCACAGGCACCGGGAGCGAAGCCGCAGCAGCGGCGGGGTCCCTCGCCTCTGAGACTTTGCCAGAGCAAAGCCTCAGAGGCGCGGCACCCCGCTGCTGCTGCGGCTCTGCTCCCTGTGTCCCTGGTCTGCTGGGGGGGGGCGCAGCTAGTGTGCCCCCCCCCCAGCAGACCAGGCTTTTGTTGTGGACCCTGGGGCAGAGTAGCTGGGGCGCTGCCGATTGGTCCTGCAGCGCCGCTCTGGGCACTACTGGACCAACCCGGCAGCACCCCAGCTGCTCTGCCCCAGGTCCTGATTCAGCCGCTGCTGGTCAGTTTCAGCAGTGGCTGAATCAGGACACCTGGGGCAGAGCAGCTGGGGTGCTGCTGGGTTGGTCCAGTAGCGCCGAGGAGCGGTGCTACTGGAGCAACCCAGCAGCACCCCAGCTACTCTGCCCCAGGAGTCCCCAAGTCATGCGCTGCTGAAACTGACCAGCGCTGACTACAGGAAGCCCGAGGCAGAGTTGCTCTGCCCCAGGCTTCCTGGAATCAGCCGCTGATCAGTTTCAGCAGCAGCTGACTTGGGGTTCTTAAGTTGAATCTGTATGTAAGTCAGAACTGGCAGTCAGTTTCAGCAGCGGCTGAATCTGGACGCCAGTTCCGACTTACATACAGATTCAACTTAAGAACAAACCTACAGTCCCTATCTTGTACGTAACCCGGGGACTGCCTGTAGTTGGAATGGTTTTTGGTATGGATGTAACTCTGCTTTTCTCCAAGGGACCAGTAGATGGCACCATACACTGCAGGGATGCCTAGCTGCCCAATGGCAGAAGTTTAAGTGACTTTGTTGGAGTAGGTACCATGAAGGAGGTGGTAAGCTCACTACCGCTCCTCTCAGAAGTTGGCCACGTAGGGTCTTTGGTTTTCAATGTACCAGTTGTACAAGCGGATCCTGCCAACTTGGACATGTACAACTCTGCGTTGGTCATTACTGAGACTATCGAATGAGTTCCCTGACAAGTCAGGTTGTTGCCCACTTTTTTCACTTTTTTAGAGCAGCGACAGCAGAGGACTTGGGGAAGTGATGGAGCAGAGCAGCTGGGTGCTGCCGGGTTGGTCCCGCAGCACCTCCCCTCATCCCTCTGCCCGGCAATAACTACTGCAGTCTGGGCTGTGGGGAGCCCGCTCCCCTCCCAGAAACTCTCAGCGGCGGCACGGGGCTGAGCGCAGCCGGAATGGGGAAAGTTCGGGGACTTGGATCTCGCAGCAGCACGGGGCTTCTCCTGCCTTCCTGCAAAATGGTGGAGGGTTCGCCCCTCGTCGCACTGTTTCCCTCCCACCTCCCCGGCCAGACGTAGTGCGGGTCCCGGCAGACCCGTCACAGGGGTATAATTCCCTTCCCTTCTCCCCTTCCCTTTCCCAGCTGCAAGCGCCCATGGGGCTCACAGCAGCTTCAATTGTCCAACTGGCCGGAGCACGGGATACCGGACAATTGGAGTTTTACTGTACTATGTCCAATTCTGGTCACCCCGTCTCAATAGAGATAGAGTGGAACTAAAAAACATTCAGAGAAGGGCAACAAGGTTATTTAACAGCTTCCTCAAGAGGGGAGACTAAAAAGACTAGTGCTGTTCAGCACAGAAAAGAACTAAAGGGGGAATATGATAGAGGTCTATAAATCATGAATACTATGGAAAAATGAATAGAAACATATTATTTACCCTTCCTCACTACACACAAACCAGAGGCCACCTGATGAAATTAACAGGCAACTGGTTTAATACAAACAAGGGGACGTGCTTGTTTACACCACACTCAACTAATATGTGGAACTCTGTCACGGACATTGTTATGGCCAAAAGTATAATAGGGGTCAAAAAAATAACTAAATAGTTCCTGGAAATATCTACCTTAAAGCATCTGAACTTCTGGATACTCCTTGAAATCCTTCTGAATCTTGAACTTTTTGAAGTTTACACATCACTGACAAAAACATTTATGGTTGCAATCCCATCAATACAATTCAGGTAGATTCTAGAGATCAATTTAAATAAACAACCACTTCTCCTAAAAATAAAACCTCATACATAGTAAAAACAATAGATGCAGACCATTTTACCATTTTATTTCAATATTAAATTTCCATAAAAGTATCCCAGACTGCTCCTAAAAAGAGGATAAGAAGGGACAGAAAGAGATAGGAAAACAAGAAGATATTACAGTACCCCATACACCTGAAAGATAAAAGTATTAAAAATAGCCAAAATGAATATGGTACATGGTACATTTTCTTAAACATTGTTCACTTGGAATAATGGCATGATCTATATTTACACAGATACGTTCAGTTTAGAGTTTGATGCAAGTTATACATATTAGTATATGTTAACTTTTCTGTACACTTGTATATTTGCCACACTGACCACAGGGAAGTGACTACAAATTAAAATGTCATTGATAGAATTAAGAAATGTTTACATGCTTTACAAAGCTTTTAACATTCCAAAGGGTAGGTGAATTTTAATAAAAGGATGAGTTAAAATATTTTGATTTTAAGACCAAATTACAATCATCCAATAGAGTACAATAGTAGATTGTCACCCACAGAACGACACATCATTCTTCTTAATTCCTACAAGTCAGCTTCCCTAGAATATTGTTTTTGGGGAATGTCTACATTACTATCAGAAATGTGACTGCACTTTGTACTTTAATCTAGCTAGTTTGCTAAAGACAGCAGGGAAAACATGGCAGCAGAGTCCTTGCACAGGCTGTGCAAGTTGGCCTGGGAACTCTAGAAATGGACTTGGATTTCTGACACTGAAGCCCATATTGCCACAGATTCACTCCTATTTTTAGTGCTTTATTTAGATTAAAGCTAGCGCATATGTGTTTACACAAGATACAAATCCAACCTCTAAATGCAGTATAGACATCTTCTAAAATCAAAATATTGTTTAGATAATACGGTGTGCTGCATCGATGGCAAAAACGTGAAAGTATCAATACACAGGGCTTGTAGTGTTTGAGATAAAGTTATAATTTATCAGTGGCTTAGGAAGGTTCTGAACTATCCTTACTCTGCTGAACGCCAACCCATACTCAGGTCAGATTGTAGCTCTTTATATGGAAGCTCTGAAATGCCCTCACAATGAGTAACGCATTAAGGGAGGCCCTCTTGAGACTACACTGAAAAAATGCAGATAAGAACTAGGAAAGACACTCATTCTCTTTTAAAGTGAGTCTACACTTATAGCGAAGCATAGAGCACAGACTCTACACACCGAGAAGGCAGTTATAAATAGCAGTGTAAATGATAAGGCACCATGTAAGAGAGTAGAGTATAACAATCAAGTGTCCTCCACACCTGAATCCCCCAGGGCATATATCTCACACTGCTCTTTACATGCCCAAACTGTGCAGGTCTACACTGCTCTTTTTAACAGTGTATTGTTATGTTGCTTCCCAGGAGCCTCCTCTTGTTAAGAGCCTTTTCTCACCCCAGTGCACTGATTTGGCAACAGATGCCTGCAATCCTAGATATACATTATTAAACAAATATTAATTATTAAACCTCACAAAATTACTGGTCTTAAAATTTATGCAATATATATGAAACTGTATGACTATTTTTGCTCATTGAAAATAACCCTTCTGCTAATGCTTTCCATGTGCTTTAGACTTTAGACTAGCAATATAAATAATTATATTCCTAATGAGCACTTTAAGCTACTTACCGAGAGTTACAATGAACAAAATGTTAGGCTTTTCTGAATTAAATGAAAGAATGAATAAATAACTGTGCTGCTATATTATTCATTTATTTCTGTAATTAATATTTATGCCTGTATAACTTACGTTCACATAATTTGCATTAATGTAATCTTCATTTCCTTGCAATATTATCCGTGTGGCATCATCTGTTAAAAAAAAAGAATTAAATAAATAATTGGATGGCATGTTTTATCATCATCATCATTTCCTTTCATTAGGTCAAATAACCAAGGAATCACAGGCATTTTGATTACAGGCATGTGAAAAAAAGCACAGAAGTGTTTTAGAATATAACATAGATGCACAATCATACAACTCTGATTTTATAATAAATTCAGTAATGGCAAAGTTCATAGTGGTTATATAACATGTAACACATTATACAGAGGATAAAAGAAAATAAACTTTCTATTTAATACTCACAAGGCAGAACATCTTTGTATCGATTTTTGTCCATATTTTGAGCTGTTTTTGCACACGTAACAGCCAGCCCAGGTTTCTTTCTATAAAGTTGCTATAAAACAGATATGAAAGAGGAAACATTTGAAGAATCTGCTTAGCTAAAAAACCACTATATGCACTACACATATCCACATGTAAATGCATATTCTTCTAAAGGAAACTCATGTAAAGTAACTATGCAATGGATTTAAAAAGCCATCTCTTCTTCATTGCCTAAAAAGTTGAAGTGAGGGGCATATATAAATTCCAAAAATACAAGAACAGAAACTCTATTATTATTGCTAGTCCATCTTCTGTACATGAATGCCTGAAAAAACCTAATGAAATGTAGGCTATGCAGCACTTTAAAGACTAACAAGATGGTTTATTAGATGATGAGCTTTCGTGGGCCAGATCCACTTCCTCAGATCAAATTGTGGAAGAAAATTGGCATGACCATATATACTAAAGGGATTCAATAAAAAAAAAGTGAACACACATAAAAAAGACAGATCAAATTTCAGAACAGAGGGGGGGTGGGGGGGAGGTCAACGTCTGTGAGATAATGATATTAGAGGTGATAATTGGGGAAGCTACTAACATGGCTACATCTCTATTACTAATGAAATGTGTTTGAGTCATTGACTGTTCCCAGCAAGGTCTACTTAAGACAAATATTGCAGAATTTTGGGCTAGCAAGAGAGGAAAGAAGATGGCAATAAAAATCAGAACAGAAGAAATTGCTGAAATCTGGCACTTTCCAGAATGAATGGCAATACAAATTCATGAACACTGACTTACTAATCCAAAACTGCTATTTTCCATGGACTTTAGGGTATTCAAAGTCTACTGCCATTTTAGCTACGTAGCTCAATAGTGGCCTTTCAAAAGCTTACTAGAGGATATTAGTAACATTCCGTTCACGTTAGACTTACATGCAAATGGCATACCACAGGCCTGAGCAAAATACGGCCCGCCAAGCCACCAGGTCTGGCCCACAGACACTGTGGGGAGCCCCAGGCAGACTCCATGTTTGCCTCACCCTACCCACATACTGCTCCAACGTGGCTGTGTGGAGGCTTCACTTTAAAAATAGAGTCCGGAGGGGTGAGGGAAGGCTTTAGGAGCTGCTCCAGCTCCCATTGGCCAGAAACTGTCTAATGGGAGCTGCCTGTTTCAATAACAGCCAGCCATGAAGCACAAGGGGCTCATAGTTATTCACAGAGCACACGGCTGCAGCCTGTGTGGGGACGGGGCAGGCAGGGAGGCTGATACAGGAATGGGCTTCTCGCTAATAAGTCTCCTGGCCAGAGCCTGCCTCTGGCACCCTAGCCCCTCCCTTCCCCAACCCTCTGCCCCCACTCCACATACCCAAATCCTCCTCTCCCTCTCCTGCACCCATACCCATGGGAGGGTCATTGTACTTAAATTTAAAAAGTGATCTTGTGGTTAAAAAGGTTGGACTGTGCTAGATATATTCAGTGTGAACAGCATAGATGGGAGGAGGGGGAAAGGAGAGGGAAGAGTCACATGGGAAGAGACATTATTGGTAGATGTTTTCAAATATTTGCGGCAATTAACATTTAGGTTCAGCTTTTGGTTTGATAAAATTTGTGCTTTTAGTGCCAGACAAAGGTATTATCAATGTCAAGGCCTTAACTGTGGCATTTCAGAGTCCCTGCTGGCTTAAACTATACTGGCTGTGTCTAGACTGGCAAGTTTTTCCGCAAAAGCATCCGCTTTTGCAGAAAAACTTGCCAGCTGTCTACACTGGCCACTTAAATTTCTGCAAGAACACTGACGATCTCATGGAAGAAATCAGTGCTTCTTGCGCAAATACTATGCCGCTCCCGTTTGGGCAAAAGTCCTTTTGTGCAAAAGCTTTTGTGCAAAAGGGCCAGTGTAGACACCTCAGATTTGTTTTGCTCAAAAAAGCCCCGACAGCAAAAAAATGTTGCGCAAAAGCACATCTGGATTGGCACGGACGCTTTTCCGCAAAAAGTGCTTTTGCGGAAAAGCGTCCGTGCCAATCCAGATGCTCTTTTCCGCAAATGCTTTTAACGGAAAACTTTTCTGTTAAAAGCATTTTCAGATAATCATGCCAGTCTAGACGTAGCCTACTATGTTTAAGTCCACTCACAAGACAGAATTTCTAAGCATAGCAGGTAGAAGTATAGCTACACAGGTCAGTGAAAGACTCTGGTGGGAGGCAGCTGAGGAAGAGTTTGGCAGTGGGGAATTTTGAAGACTTTCCCCTCTGCTGGAGTCCTTCCTTATCTGCAGCAGGGAAAAGATCTAATGGTGGGGAGCTGCCAGAATCTTTCCCTGTGGTGGGGAAAGTTTTCCACAGCTGGGAGGCAGTGGGTCACACAGCACAAATAGCACTGGAGATGGGATGGCACAGCTTGGGTGAAGAGAGCCACAAACAGTAAAATGCACTTCGTTAACCCATCTATACCTTTTAGGCCTATCTGAACTCTGGCAACCTAAGCTGTGCTTCATTATCTACACTGTTCTTTATATTCAGGCAAGTGAGGCAACCTGAATTTATGCTTTAAACACTGTTGAAAGAAGAGTGTAGTATTAACATAGAGGTTAGCAAACTTCCTTTAAGGCTCTCTTATTAGCTTGGATATACGAATTGACAAACAGACTGCAAAAAGTATTAAGAACTGGAAAAAAGGGTAAAGATGAACAATGTTGACTAAGTTAGGCAAGGATCTAGAGAGATAAAAGAAGGAAAAAGTGCTAGGTCTACTCTATTTAACATGGTCATCAGTGATCACAAAAAAGGAAGTCAATTTATTAATGAGATTACTGCATTGAATAAGGTTGGAAACTCCAAAAGGGATAAAGAAATACTATGAACAGATCTAAAATGATGAAGGGACGGCAAGAAACTTGAAATCCTTTGAGAAAACTACAAACATTGCATATAAAATCTCTTGAACTGCAAGGTAATTTGTACCTAAATGTTGTGATCTCCAGGTTTCTTCATCACTTTGGTGATGCTGACTGATAGTCTGGGAGGAATTTAATTTATTTTTAAAAACTGAGGTATTTATTGATTTCACTATGAATATAAACAATACAATCGGCATGGCAGCCCCTATTTTACTCATTGCTTATATTAAATTGAGCTTCTTTTATGCTATTCCCATAGTTCAAGTTTTCATTGTGTTGCATATTTTTATATCAGCAAAGGAACTAAATCAAAAAAATTGTCACGTGTTGAGCATGAGGTTTTGGCACCTGGGTATGGGAAGGAAAGCAATTTGAGGTTGTGAGATAAGCACACTGGCTGAATGATTCGGTTAACAATCAATAATAAAATAGTTAAATTTTATAGATAAATGTACACCTTTAGGTTTCACAATTATCAACATATTCAGATGCATGGGGCATTTCTTGGTATTATTGTTTAAGACCCTCTGCAGACTCAGAAAATCATTGCAGCATTAGTTACAATCTGTTCACATTTGTAAAGCTAATTTCATAACCAGAAGGAATAAAAATAGCTTTTAAAAATGCAATCTTAGATCCCAGAGCATAATTCAGGAATAGGACCCAAACCATTAGGTATTTTATGCAATAGGTCAAACCCCACACTTTAGCAGAAATTAGTCACCACAAAATCTTTTTGCTATGGATAGGAACAAAAGGAGTTAAGAAACAAAATTTCAGCAGTTGGGGTGTGGGGGAGGGGAAGGAACATACCTCTGCTCTTTAAACTTCAGGATGCAGAGTGGGCTAGTCTGTATCTGGGGATTAATGGGTCTCATGAATTGGAGGGAAAAAGAGGCCCTTATAAATCACTATAGAGGATAGTTTAAGGCCCTGAGAACAAGAGTAACTCAGAGACCGAGGTTAGGCCACTGAATAACCTTGCCACAAGAAAAGCACTGAAGAACAACTGAAGAACAGAGAAGTACAACCAAAATGTCTAGGAGTGAGGAACAGCTTCCATATGAGGCGAGATTAAAAAGATTGGGACTGGGCAATTTAGAAAAGAAGAGGCTAAAGGGGGCTGGGTTAGTTGAACCCTAGTATGACTTTTCTTAACTTTATTCCTAATTCCCTGGTTTAATCAGCAATTTTATTTGTGGGGTTTTTAAACAGACATTGCCAATCACATACATATCACATACATACATGAATTTAACCAAGCAACAGCTCTGTGAAATATAGGAGTGACTATGTGATTTGCCCCAGGTTATACAAGCAGTATGTGTGAGTGAGAAAGAGAACTCAGATTGTTCCTGATTGAGAAGATTCTTCCTCTAACACAGAAACTTACATTCCACAGAGAAAAAAGCCAGGAAGGAATAAGCTTCTGTTGTTACTCCTGTAAAGCACAGCAAATGTAGGGAAAGAGGAAACGATAAGCTGTTGCCTGCATTCACAAACCATAATCCTGCATTTTCATTATGTAACATGGGAACCTCTGTCAAGTTCAGACTGGTCTGACTTTTGTCAGAAAACTTGATTTTTGGCATGAACAGAATTCATAAAATTAAGATAAACTGGTGGTTGAACTAAAAACTTTAAACAGCAATTTTTCTCTCAGTATTTCATGCAAAAGAGCAATAACTCACTCTTCTCTAAGATGGCTGAGTGTGTAAGAGTAAGTATGAGAGAGAGAGAAGAGGATGTATTCAGCCTGTTGAGATGGTGTCGAAAGGGAGAGAGAAGTGTCCAAATGCCTTAGACAAAAGCAGGCAGCATTGATGGTAACTGAATTTAACTTAATTGAACTGTAAAGTTAATGTTTAATGTTACCTACCTCGAACTGAATGAGTACAGTCCCACTTTCTAGCCCTTTCTCCAGTTGTTCCATGGATTTCTCCAGTGTGTCACCGTACTCTGAATATGTGGGAAGAATGGATTCTAGAAAATTCTGGGAATCTGTTTCATCTTCTGGCTTTGTCTCGACCAAGGGCTTGACAACTGAAATACATACAGGAAAATTTAGACTTTACTTGCATCCAGTATCAAACTGTACACTAAAATCTACCCAAGTACAAACATGGACATTTTCAGTCCTTCTTGATGCTGCAAGTTAGGGTCAGAGACATCTAAATAAATCTGGCTATTATTTTACACATGCTGACCAATCCCTGTTCTACACAAATCAGCAGAAATGGCAGGTGTTCAACATCTTTGAAAAGTGAGACCAATGACTTAGATGTCTAAATATGTGTAAGAGCATAACTTTAAACTTTTGAAACCTATATGCCTAATCTACTGATTCACCAGCAGCCTTACTGTGTACATTATTGGGTAGGCAAATAGATCAACCACCACCATCATAGGAAAACCCCCATGAATTTCACCTATTGAAATTTAGAACAAAATTTATAAATATGCCCATTTCAAGAATGAGAAAACGAGTCTTCTAGATTTGTTGTAAATTACATTTTCACTCTAGGTTTGGCTGGAGAGAATTTAGTGTTATTTGCACATCTGTCAATGAAAATGTAGAAGATGGTATTTTTAAAATGTTTATCAAAATGGTATTTGGGCAAGGAACTATCATACCATCACAAAAAAAATTAACTGCTGACATATTTAATTTAACATTATTATTGTTTAATATTCTCAAAATATTCACTCATTTGGGTCATTGCTCTTTCCTTTGATTAAAACCTCACCAAAACTGCAGCTCTGTGATGCAGAAAAACATTATTCTAAGTAGATGTGATCCTCACTTGAATGTATAAGGCTGCTGGTGCAAACATTTGTGTTCGTAATCAAGAAGAGATGTTCTCAAATGCTACCACTATTTCAGTACAGACCCATTCAGAGTATAACTCTTGATTATGAATATATTAAAGCAAATTGCAAGAGGAAAAAGCCACAATTTAGAGGCATGACAGTTTCAGTTACATTTTCAAACAGTGAAGTTACCTTTCCGCCTGACCAGAAGTGCAAGTTCCCTTGTGTGCAACTCTCTGCTGGCTTTTATAAACATTACTACTTGATCATGAGTATGCTCTGAGATGTCTCGACCATTGATTAACACTATCTGATCACCTTCATTCAGTTTTGGAATACATTTATCAGCCTGATTCACAATCAAAAGAAAAATATGTCAGTTTATACAACACCTTCAGTAGAACATTTCTAATCTCAGGGAGATTGAACTCATTATGCAGTAAAGACAAAATTCTGCTCTGGCAAAGTCTTACCCTCTGTATCACAAGCTATATCAGAGGATTCTGATCTCAAGTTGACCTAAGTGGTTTCAGAATGAAGATGAAAGAACCAGTTAACCCAGCCTATTAACAGCTATATAAAAGTTTCTAATACTTTGCCATCTATATTACCAAGCAGCAATTATGAATATGTTTTATATATCTGAGTTTTGCAATCTTTGGAAACATGGACTAACACATAAAATAGCAGAGCAATTAAAATAGCAAAGAATAGGAGTAAGTTTACATTTTTATTGGGTAAAAATTCTTTATAATATAACTCCATCATCATATATGGAAATGAAAGATGAATATTAAAAACTATGTATGAGGGCTGTTCCCATATTACAGATAATTGGTTTTACTAAACTATAAATACAATTGATGATTTATGTATTTTTTGTTAGATTCACACAAGCTGCTTCTTGTTCTAAAAGGGGAGAACTGATCAAATGCCACCCAGGGAATTAGCAGCTTCATTCCTGCCTCTCCATTAACAATTTTCCACTAGCAGCAAATCATCTTCCTGCCCCTGCAGCAACAGAGGGTGGCAGGATTTAGGTGTGCCATGCATGAGGTGAATGCTCCCTGTTTGTGTAGAGATCTGCTAGACTCTTCCCTGTACTGGACTGAGCACGGGGCTTTGGAATTTCTCCTCAGTTCTTCACGAGTGCTCTTTAGGAAACAAGAGATGAGTCTAAAACAAGGCTGTTTTAGCAAAGATCTTAACAGCCAAAATCATTCTCGGAGAGGTCTGCTAAGATCAGAAGAAAATCATTCATGTTTGCTTGTCCCTAGCAAAAACAGATATTCTATTCTGGAGACACCCAGCAGCAATAAACTGAAGCCTACCTGTACAGGAGATCTGCCCCTCCTTTCAACCTACCCTTAATTGCTCCCCCATCTATACCTATGTGTGTTACAGAGCTTCACTAATCAATATCTGTTCACCTGATGATGTTTGTGCTATCAAAAAACAGGAACATGAACAAGTTGTCCTGATTAGCACTTGCCTCCTTGCCCTGGTTTGCATGTTTCAGGCAGAGAGGTGAACATCTAGAACGAGTGAGGAAGAGAAGTGGGCTAATGGAAGACATTAACGGGCAAATGTAAAACAGCAAAGAAAAAAATCTTAAAGGATGGTCACAACATTTAGTGACCATTATTTGAGTTCCCAGGCTGTAGCAATTCCTTGAGAAAGTCTCTACTACATTGTACAATTTCAGAAAGCAGGATTTCAGAATGCTATTCCTGTGAATGTTTATCTTACTACTTTGATATTACCTTTTGTCATATATGTTAAAAAGTTACACCTTGGGGCAGCCAGTAGATTTTCAAGAACTTATCTAGATTCAGAGGGAAAGGTTTCAAAATCATGTAGAATCTCAAGGTTACTTACACCTCAGGAATGGGGGTTATTTGTAGCTCTGAATAAAAGGTACAGGCTACAGTTGGGAGGGCTGGAGTTGCAGCTTCAGGGTGTGTGTTGGGATGTCAGGTTCTGAGGGGAAGGATTGGGACTTCTGACTCTTATGGGCAGCAAGGCTCCAGGAAGGGGGCCCTGGGCTTTTGTCCCACAGGGAGCACCAGGGTTCAGGATTTTAAATGGGAGCCGGGGGACCACTGGGACTCTGTCCTGTGGCTCCATTCCCAAGTTCAATCCTCTGGGTGGATGCTAGGGCTCTCCACAACTCCATTCTCAGTTTCAGCAGGCAGGAGTAATGGGGGTTCTGGGAATTAGCAACAGGAGGAATGCTGGGGATGAAACGGGTGCTCCCCTTCTAGCTAAGGCCTTGAGCCCCAGTGCCCCCAACATGGCTAAAGTTGGGAGTGGAGCTGAAGCTCTGAGCTGGTCTAAAGCCCTGAACTTTGGAATTCCTGAGGCTCAAAACCCCTGAGCCACCTCCAC
Source organism: Pelodiscus sinensis (assembly GCF_052426305.1). Lineage (NCBI taxonomy): Eukaryota > Metazoa > Chordata > Testudines > Trionychidae > Pelodiscus > Pelodiscus sinensis. Next base: position 150,713,921 of record NC_143053.1, read on the forward strand.
TCCAGCTCCCTGGAGTCATGACTTCTCTGCCCCGGGCTGCAGCCCCACCTCCCACCATGGTTGAAACCTGAACTTCAGCACCCCCTGTGGGGCTTAAGCTGGGAGCAAAGCTGTGATCAAAAAGCCCTGAACCCCACAGCTCTGAGGCTAAGAAGCCCCAAAGCCTCCCTCCCAGCCCAGAGTCCTGACCTCCCCCCTCCCTGCAACTGTAGCCCTAATCCCCATAGCTGAAGCCCTGAGCCTTTGTGCCCCCTGTGAGGCTTAAGCCTTGAGGCCCCAGCACCCCTCTCTCCCGGTCTAAAGAACTGAACCCCGGTGCTCCCAAAGGTCAGAAACCGTGAGCCTCTGCCCCACCCATAGACCTCATCCCACTCCCACTATGGCTGTGTCCAGACTCAGGGGTTTTTTCAGGAAAAGTAGCCTTTTTCCGAAAAAACTTCACCTGCGTCTAGACTGCAGCCGCGTTCTTTCGAAATTAAATCGAAAGAACGCGGCTTTTCTTTCGACGGCGGTAAACCTCATTTCACGAGGAAGAACGCCTTCTTTCGAAAGTGCTTCTTTCGAAAGAAGGCATTCCTGAATGTAAATAGGGCTTCTTCGAAAGAGAGCATCCAGACTCACTGGGTGCTTTCTTTCGAAAAAGCGGCTTGCTCTTTCGAAAGTTCCGCGTGCAGTCTAGACGCTCTCTTTCGAAAGAGCCTCTTTCGAAAGAGGCTTGCAGTCTAGACATAGCCTATGCGACTGCAAATCCCCTGTGGCTGAAGCCCAGAGTGCTTTGGCTGTAGCCCCAAGGCAGTACAGTATTTGCTTCTTTTTTTTTCTTCTTTTAATGCTGCTGTCTGTTTTATTACCTCTGGCAATATTATTACCTCAGGGCATCCAGTTAATTCTGTAACTCTGGCATTAGTCTCTTTGTTCAGCAAGGCCACATCTTCACTAGAAATGCTGCAGTGGAACATCTGCAGTGCTGCAGCTGCACTACTGTGGTGATTCAGTGTGGATACTCACTACAATGATTCTAGGAGCACTCTCATCACTGAAGTTAATCCATATCCCTGAGAGGCAGTAGCTAGTTGAATGGAAAAATTCTTCTATCATCTACCTAACGCTATCTACACTGGGGGTAAGGCTGTCTTACTGACTGGATTTTTCCACACTCCGAGTCATGTAGCTGGGTCAACCTACATTTTTAGCCCAGATCGGGCTTAATCAAGTGAGTCAAACAAGAAAGCAGAGTGTGGGATTGAGAGGCAGCAACATCTTACAGTGATTAACAGTTTGCCTGGAAGTTAACATTCTTCTTTATCAGTCACCAAGAATGTTAGCTGTTAGTCAGCTACTTACCAAGGAATCCACATTGTAGACAGAGAAAAAGGTAGTTAGGACAGGAATTAATCCTTTTGTGCAATATATTATACATCCCTTTTCTAGAGATCAAACTTTTCAATACAGTTGTGCTACTTGCTTTTCATCCAGTTTAAGATGTGAAAGTCTGGCATAATGCCAAGCACTTCTTTTTGGTCCTAAAAATTCCCCATACTGTTTTCAATCTAAGGTTCAATCAATTATAATTATAATGGCTTCCTCATTGTCCTACTAGGACATGAAACTTAACTTTTAACCAAGTAGTACTTTTAAATGTCACCTATGTTTTATTGCAGTTCTATTTCTTCTTTCTTGCATTCTCTGTCACCATAAGTGGCTAGATGGATCTTTCTTCACTAGAGCCACAAAAATTAACCTACCCCCAGATATTCTTAAATGTGTATTATTCCTTAACTAGAGGTAAATTGCTTTAAATTATACTTTCAATTACTTAGGGTCTAAAAGGGAAAACATCTGATTTATTTGGTTGTATGTGTTTTGTTCAAGTAATTCCAGAACCTCTTCTGGGAAGAGAAGAAAGTGACTTGCACAATCTGGAAAAATTAATGTAGGAATATACCATGTAATTCCCTAGAGGTGAAACATACCAATAATGATTCATTCAGGAGCAAATTAAATAAGTAGCAAAAAGGATGAAAAAATTATAACATTAAGAGTTTCTAGTTTTGTAGACACAATAGCCTACAAATGCTCTGCACCCTACATTAAAAATGAATGTTTGAATTTCAGCAACATCATCTTTTTAAGCAACCAGAAACTGATGCACTTTACTTTCTATGGAAAATAGTAAGATGATCATTAATCTTGCAGTACAGTAGAATCTCAGAGTTATGAACACAAGTTATGAACTGATTGGCCAACCACATACCTCATATGGAACTGGAAATATACTATCAGGCGGCAGCAAAGTCAAAAAACAGAAACAAGAAAAGCAAATACAATACAGTAGTGTTTTAAATGTAAACCACTACATAACAGTTAAAAATATTTGTTAAGGAATCTGTTTTTGTGCTTGTTTCATTTAAATTAAGATGGTTAAAAGTAGCATTTTTCTTCTGAATAATAAAGATTCAAAGCTGTATTAAGTCAAAAATTGTAAATGTGTGAAAGAACAACCATTGTGTTTTGTTCAGTTATGAACAGCCTTCATTTCCAAAGTGTTTGTAACTCTGAGGTTCTGACATACTTTCAGAAAATGCACAAGGCATCAAGTTACCATGTATAGCTACCTCTATGCCATAAAACAGGGCTACTCAACTTTGGAAGCCCCAAGGGTCACAATGATACGCACAGCACATGCAGAGGGCTGCAACTTAAGTGTGGTTGCATATACATGCAAATATATATGCAAACAGCTTATTTCACACTGACGGGGGGCATAAATACAAAGCACTTCCCACAATGCCCCAGCGCTCGCAGCACCTCCTCCGTGGGGGCTAGAAAGGCCGACACCCTGTACCCATCTGTTCTAACCAGCCCATCCACTTGCATCTTTCAATGCTCACCCTACCTGGAAGACGCCTAGCTATTGTGGAGCATGTTCCCGTTGGAGGCCATGTTCAAAGGATCCCACCTGTGGGCTGTGTGTTGAGCCCTGTGTAAACCCAAACTGCCCCGCGGGCCGCAAACAAACGGGCCACGTGTTGAGTAGCCCTGCCATAAAACAAACAAAACTGCATAAGAGGTTTCCAAACTGTGCTTCCTTATCCTTTTTCACTTGGTTGATGGTCTGTCTGGACAGCACTAACTGGTCTCATGGTGCTGGCTCCTCTGTTTCCAGTTCATCCATTTCTCTAATACAACTACAAATTCATGAAATTGTATAATTCTACTTATTTATGAAAGCTGGAAAAAAAGCGACCATAGCTGATACCTATCTCTATCATCATGTCAAAGCTCTGTAACATGGGTCATACAATCACAGTTGGAGCAAGATGTGACACACAAGTCAATTTCTCTATCATGTCTATTCTGTACTATAAAAAATTTAGAGAGTCCTTGCATTATACTCTGGTCTAATTACAATGAAACTTTGCAGTCTATAAACTACAGCATAAACCACACAGAATTCGTATAAAATTAGAATCGATATATCTCTATTTGTTACACAAGTCTGGAAAAATATACTTTGAAGTATGTGCCCAAAATAAAAACTCAAAATAAAATGGCATTTGTCCTCCATACTTGATTTAGATGATGTATCTATTGTAATAGTAATAAAAAAGACATTTCAGCTATCTGTTACAACATATTCGAAGTGTACAGACACTGGAAAAACAGTGGGTTTGCTATGGAGCCATACACTGAGTAACTATATAAGGGTTTACTTACAGATGATCCTGGAGTTATTCTTGAAACTACCAGAGGCATTTTTTGATCAACACCACCCTATAAGATGTTAAATAAACAGTGATTATAAATACATCATTACAATGAATGTTACGCAGTGCATTATACCACACATAGCCTATATTTTGTTCCTACGTGAATATAAACATTTATGCTTTGCTCTCATTGAGCTTGACCCTACAAAGTGCTCAGTACTCATGTTTTAACTGCTGTGCTGAACTAGGACCAGAGAACTCAGTATCTTCCAGGATCTAACTGTAAATCTCAAACCAACCACACTTCTTTATTCCTTTTATATTTTACAAAACACTGAAGTCTAATGTACATAAAACATGTCTTCTTCAGGGGGTCATGAATGAAAACGATAATCTAACAATGCCCATGAATAAGTGACAGGGATCAGATGCCAGAACAGGGGCCTGGGTTCTCATTTTTACTATGGCCACGTTGTAACATTCAAGCAGTGTAACAGGGCCTAAAAATGGACATTAATCAGAAATTACAGAAGCTGCTACCACATCTCCTTCCCTAATTCCTTAATTTACTAGTTTTCACCTTTGTAATAATTGGTTCACCACTGGTGTGCACACACCATTAACACATTTTGTTTATCCTAAAACAAGAAGGGCCTAGTTTTCAAAAAATGATCTCCTGAAGTTAGGCTCCTTACTTCACTTGTAGGCATCTGAATAAATGATCAGTTTTTCAGATGTATTGGGCATATAGCAATGTCTACTAAAGACATCAGAAGCAATTGGATGCTTACTATAGCCAATGAGGTGGGTATTTTGGTGCCTATGGAGGTGATTTAGGAACTTAATCTTAAGCATCTATTTCTGAAAAAATCTTGGCTAGAGTTTATAACACTTTAAAAAATGCTAGGAGGACAGCAACAGATCATCATATTCAGGGCTCGACAAATAATACCATCTACTCGCCCATGGCGAGTAGATTGTAACCCGGAAGAGTCGGGTTCGGGCGATCTGCACATGTGCAGGGCGATCTGCGCATGCACAGATCGCTGGACAGCGCGGCTGGAGAGCAGGGCTCGCCGCGGTTCGGTGACCCCTGATCATATCCCTTAAACTCTTACCTCTGATGCAAACATGGACATTAAATATGGAAAACAATACGGATTTGATCAGCTAAAACAAGAGTTATTTAACTACATTTCATGTTCATAAGATTTTAAGCTTCCTGTTTTACCTTCACATTAAATCCAAATTTCCCATCTTCATCCGGAGTGATTCGGACCAAAAGCAAATCTCCATCAATTACTTCATTCTGCAACATATTGAAAAGGATCTTCTAGCTTGCCTATTTCATAACCCAATATAATGGCAAAACAGAACACAATATTTCCTATACAGATTAGCCCATATTAGAAAAAGAAAAAAGTAAACATGGTAAAAATAAAGAACAGTTAGGATTATATAGTACATAAAAATTGTTTGTGTTTTCCTGTTTATTATACTAGAAGAGGCAGAGATCATCATAGTTAATGATGCATAATGTTGAACATAATTTTCAGAAATTGTCACCTCCTCAATGCCTGATCCCTGCCAAAGAGGACTTTTTGTTAAGTTTCAGACAAAACAAGGCATTGTTGATTTCAAGGACTATGAAAAAGAAACATCTTTTTTTAAAAAAGCATGCTTGGAGCCTTTCTGAGTGTCTGACGCTTGAGAGGTAAAAATTGGGATTGAAATACTCTTCATTGAGAGTTAGCTCACTTTATATATCCTCAGCCGAATTAGCTGTGACTAAACTAAATTATTAGCCTCTAACGGCAGGGCTGTTGATGTCCCTGCCATAGCCTCATCTGGGGAGAATGAGGAGGAAAGCGTAGAGAGTGGGCCCTGATTACTCCCCTAAGCGTCCAGGGGAGTCACATGGCACCCAGTATTGCTGTCTCTCTGCCTCCACAGTAGCGGTGCTGAGGCTGCTGGAGCCAAGGTCTCCAGAGCTGAAGTTTCCAGTGCTGAGGTTGCTGTTGTCAGTGCTGCAGGCAAAGGTAGGGGAGTCATTGCCAGTGCCTATGGTGACTGTGGAGAGACAAAGGATGCTGACATCATTGAAGTGGATCTGGATCTCAACCTCTGGCTCTGTCCCTGGCTCTGATGGTAAGTCCAGGGCACCCATAAGGGCCTCTGAGTCAAAGGTTGCCACTGGGTGGCCACAGTGCCCAATAGGGCTGACAGTCACACTGGAACCTGGACCTTCTGCTCCTGGTCTATTGGAGTGATAGGATTCCACCTCCAACTATGAGGTCGCTGAGAAAGAGGACCATGGAAAAGTGGTGCTTCACACTGGTAGTGAGCAGTGCCAAGGTTTAGGGAATCAATGCAGCTCCCCCATGAGGATGGACCATGCTGGGGAAAGGCATGTCAGAGATGGAGATTGGCATGACATCATTGCTGGCTTGCGCCTTGATGGAATCGGGGACTGGGCAGTCACTGGCAACTTCTCTGTGAGGAGGAGAGTGCCATGAAACATATAAGGCCCTGCACCACCTCGAACTCCTCTGCAATAGAGAAGAGCTGCAGTTCTCCTGCATGTTGTCTGGGTAGTGGTGATACCCCAGACTCAACTGGATGCTTGAGGCGGCAGGAGTCAGAGACACACTGGGAGGTGGCAGGGCCAAGGTGACGTGGCCTGGTTCAAGTCTCTCTCCCGTAGGCTTCTTGGGCTTGGTAGGGGAAAGCGATCAAACTATGGCCTTTGCTTCTTCTTGAGCACTGGGGACTGAGACTGGTGCCTCATAGATGGCTGTCTATAGACAGAGCCATGGCAGAGCAGAGACTCCTTGGCACTGGCTCTCACATCATTGGTGCCAGCGTGCTCCACACTCATGAGCAGATGCTGTGCATAAGTGTCTGGCAGACTCTGAGTCCAGCTGTGGTCAGAGTGCAGCATCCGTGAGGAGGATCTTGAGCCTTTGCTCCCAGACTTTTAAGGTCTTAGGGGAAAACACTTTACAAATCCTGAACATCTCCTGGTGGCTCGCTTGGGGACACTTCAAAACAGGAAGCGTGAGAGTTGATCTTAAGCATAAATTTGCCATATATCTCACAGAATTTAAACCCCAGGGGATTGAGGCATACCCCACTGGCAGGGGAGCATTGGTGTGGAGAGCCTGCTGAAAGGAAACTTACAACTTAACTTCTAATACTGCTACTACTAAACTATTAAGTACCAACCACAAATACTGAAGAAGGAGACTGCTAAAAAATGCACTTGCCAAGGCAAAATCAACGTGGTGTTCCAGCTAGCGGTCACTGCCAGTAAAAAAGAAATGGGAGGGAGTGTGGTGGATCAGCAAAGCTCTATATTGAACACCATGAATGCATGACTTAAGGGGGTGCCCAGGCCTATCTGACCAATGATGTAAGATGAAAAATCTTGCAGCTGCCATTCACATGCTCGCACACAAACCTAATTGGAATTGACATAAACAAGCAGTTGAAGAATTTCCATGATAAGAAACATCATTGTTTTATTTCAATTCAAAATGTTGATATAACCAGCAATTTGGAGCCCATTTATTTAAAAAAAAAATAGCTCTATATACATCTCTCCATTCAACTGATTCAGCAGATTGAAATCTTTAAGGAAAGCAAGCACAGGGTGCTAGCTTCAGACACTATTAAAAATATTACGTGAATTGCCAATATCCTCACAGCAAAAAGCACAGAAAATGCAAATTTGTGTGAATAACTTGCACACATTTGACTATATTTACATAAAACTTTTTAGAACTAAGGAAAGAGATACACAGTCAAAGAAACAAACAAGGAAAAGAAAGGCAAAGAAAAGGGGGAGAAAGGAAGAGGGAATGGGAAATCTCATCATTTGATTTTTTTTCCCCTCTTCACTTGCCCACATCAACATTTCATTCCTTCACCCCAAGAAATAGGAGGTCACTTCACCACCGATAACATTTCATTGCAATTATCCTCTTCTTTGCCCTGAAACATTTCAATTTAATCTTCTTCCAATACCATTTCACTCTCCCCAGAACGGGGTTTAATTTTAGTTAGTCTCTCGTCCATCTCTGCATTCCATACCATACCCCAGGCATATGTATTCTACTCAGTGACCAGGGAGAGCGTGGCCAGGAACAGCTAACAGGAGAGTTTGGAGGGAGTTTTCCAGGTAAAAGAGGAGTAAAAACGGGACCCTTGTGGTAAGTGGCTGTCTGGAGTGTATGTTTGTGTGTGGGGGAGTTACTTGCAGTGTGCTGAGCTTGTGTTTGTCTGTTTGCTTTGTTTGTTGAAGGAGCTTCTAAAAGGTTTGAAATCTAGAAGCCTCTGTTAATTGGCTGAGCCTCAGTCAGGGGGAGGGGCTACCAGAGCTATATAAGCCTGTGACTCAGCGACCAGGAACAGCTAACAGGAGAGTTTGGAGAGGGGGAGTTTAGAGGGCACTAGTGTAGGGATAACATATCAATGTATTGAAAATGATTCCCCCAAATGGAAGTGACTCCCCATAATTTGTTCCCCACAACTTAAAGTGTTTAGATTTATTATTAATTCTTATTCTTATTATTAGTAGTTAAGATTGTTAAATGTTTAGATTTATTATTATTATTGCCCCTTTAGAATATAATGTATTAGGTCATGTAACTTAGAACTGTTAAGAATATAATCCTATGTAGCCAGAAACAGCCCCCCCCCCCCCCCCCGTGTCCCAGGGCATGCTCAAGCTCCTGCAAGGGGCTGCTTGAAATTGACATTGCAGAGATACATTGTAACAATGCATTGTCAAGCCACTAACTCTGCTATGGGAGCCAAGCCCTGTAATTGACTAAGGGCATTGTTACATAATTAACGCCTGTTCTCTTTAAAACATTGTAACTTTACTCAGCACTCAGAGAATGTTTTAAGCAATACCACCCAGAAACTTTTGTAACTACAACTTTTATTATTATACAAAATACTGTATGGGAAACATTAATTAGGGAATGTATGTGAGAGAGAGAGTGCTTGGACAATGAATGAATGGTTCTGAGAGGTGCCAGCCTGAGAATACAGCAACAAAGGGCTGAAGAAGGCGTCAGGTGCCACTGCAACCAAAAGGTGTCAAGTGGAGAAAACCAAGTACTGGAGGTCCACCCAATGAGATCACTGAAGAGCACCTGGCAGCCACCCTGAAGACATCAGCATGATGCAGCAATTTCCATAGACTGGCATAGGAAAAAATTCCTATAAGAACTGTACTAAAAAACTATGGAATCAGAGTCCAAGGTTCTGTTGCCAGCCCACCAGGAGCTTCAGATACGCATCTGATCAGGACTTCGCTCCCCACTACCATCACTTGTGTACAGAGTACCTGGCCAGTATTCTATCACAAGCAACTTCCAGGCTGGTAACTATACACAGAACTATACACAGAATGAACGGATGTATGAATGAATGTTTATAAGTGTATAAGGGTTAAGTAGTGATAGGAATAAGTAGTTAAACAACGTTGTTTGCTTCTATCTTTTCTTTATTTTTTATTATCTTTACAATAAATGTGGCTTTTTGCCTTACCCCCCTCATAAGATCCTCCTTCTTTTATTGGTACAACACTAGTGACTTGTGACCTTCTTTAAAACAAAACTCTTAGAATAATCTATATTCCAGAGGTTTAAAAAGAATCCCAGTTCATACTTAAACTTATTCATTAGAAAAATGGAGACAGAAGCCCAGCAGCAGAGTGGGGGCTATCCTGTTTATTGTGTCGAGTGTAACATGTATGATTACCTGCCCTGTGGGTGGGTGGCGTATGTGTGCACCTGTTGCAAGGAGCTCCTGACCGTCAAAGATCGAGTTCGGGCTTTGGAGGCCAGGGTGGCTGAACTGGAGGAGTTAAGGGAGGTAGAGAGCTATGTTGATGAGACTTTCCAGGACACTGTAGTACAGTCCCACCTCCAGTCTGAGAGCCCTAGTGCTCTTAAGGAGGATGAAAGTCTCAAGGGAACAGAGCATTGAATGGGAGCAGAGGGAAACCATCCTTTAGTTGGGACCCTCCTCCCAGAGGATGTTGCGGTATCCTCTCGCACTGAGGATACCTCTGAGGGGGAGGGAATGCCAGTTAGGAAGAGGCAGGTGTTAGTAGTGGGTGATTCGATCATTAGAAACATAGATAATTGGGTTTGTGATGACCGGGAGAACCGTATGGTCACTTGCCTGCCTGGTGCGAAGGTTGCGGATCTCTCGAGGCATCTAGACAGACTTATGTGTAGTGCTGGGGAGGAGCCGGTGGTCGTGGTACATGTAGGTACCAATGACATAGGGAAGGGTAGGAGAGATGTCCTGGAGGCCAAATTTAGGCTGCTCGGAAAGAGACTGAAATCCAGGACCTCCATGGTGGCATTCTCGGAAATGCTTTCAGTTCCATGTACAGGGCCAGGTAGGCAGGCAGAGCTTCAGAGTCTCAATGCGTGGATGAGACGATGGTGTAGGGAAGAGGGGTTTAGATTTATTAGGAACTGGGGATACTTTTGGGAGAAGGGGAGCCAATACAGGAAGAATGGGCTCCACCTAAACCAGGGTGGAACCAGACTGCTGGCACTAAACATTAAAAAGGCCGTAGAGCAGTTTTTAAACTAAGAGATGGGGGAAAGACGATTGGTGCAGAGATGCACGTAAATCGGAGGGAGACTTCTCTTAGAGGAGAATCCATTGATAAGAGATTCTCTAAGCTGTAGTCAGAAAGAGAGGAGGGGAGAGGGCAAACCATGGGCCAGAGCAAACAACCGCATATAAAGGAATCCAATGCATCAGGGAAGGGAAGACAAATAAGCAGTGGCAAATTTTTAAAGTGCTTCTACACAAATGCCAGGAGTCTGACTAATAAGATGGGTGAACTAGAGTACCTCGTATTAAATGAGGAGACTGACATAATAGGCATCACTGAAACCTGGTGGAATGAGGAAAATCTGTGGGAAACAATCATACCAGGATATAAAATATATAGAAAGGATAGAGCAGGCAGGCTGGGTGGCGGAGTGGCACTGTATGTGAAAGATAATGTAGAATCAAATGAAATAAAAATATTAAGTGAATCAACATGTTCAACAGAATCGCGATGGATAGTAATTCCATGCTCCAATAATAAGAAATTAGCAGTAGGGATATATTACCGACCACCTGACCAGGACAGCAATACTGACATTGAAATGCTGAGGGAGATTAGAGAGGCTACCAAAATAAAGAACTCTGTAATAATGGTGGATTTTAATTACCCCCATATCAACTGGATACATGTCACCTCAGGAAGAGAAGCAGAGATAAAATTTCTCAATGGCTTAAATGACTGCTTCTTGGAGCAGCTGGTGCAGGAACCCACAAGGGGAGAGGCAATTCTTGATTTAGTCCAGAGTGGAGCTCAGGATCAGGTCCAGGATATAACCGTTACAGGATCACTTGGGAATACTGACCATAATATAACAACATTCAACATTCCTGTGGTGGGAACACCACCTCAGCAGTCCAGCACCCTGGCATTTAATTTCAAAAAGGGGAATTACACAAAAATGAGGAGGTTTCTTAAACAGAAATTAAAAGGCACACTGACTAGAGCCAAATCCCTGAAAGCTGCATGGAAACTTTTTAAAGACACCATAATAGAGGCCCAACTTAAATGTATACCCCCAATTAAACATAGCAAGAGAGCTAAAAAAGAGTCACCGTGGCTTAACCATCATGTAAAAGAAGCAGTGAGGGACAAAAAGGCATCTTTTAAGAAGTGGAAGTCCAATCCTAGTGAGATAAATAGAAAGGAACATAAACACTGTCAAATCAAGTGTAATAATGTAATAAGAAAAGCAAAAAAAGATTTTGAGGAACAGCTAGCCAAAAACTCAAAAAGAAATAACAAAATGTTTTTTAAGTACATTAGAAGCAGGATGCCTGCTAAAAAACCTGTGGGTCCCCTAGATGATCGAGCTACAAAAGGAGCAATCAAGGACGATAAAAGCCATTGCAGAGAAACTAAATGATTTCTTTGCTTCAGTCTTCACGGCTGAGGACGTTGGGGAGAGTCCTGAATCTGCACCATCCTTTGTGGGTGATGAATCTGAGGAACTGTCCCGGATTGAAGTGTCATTAGAGAAGGTTTTGGAACAAATAGAAAAACTTAATGTTAACAAATCTCCGGGACCGGATGGCATTCATCCAAGGGTTCTAAAAGAACTCAAATGGGAAATTGCTGAGCTATTATCTGTGGTTTGTAACCTATCCTTTAAATTAGCTTCCGTACCTAATGACTGGAAGGTAGCCAACGTGACACCAATATTTAAAAAGGGCTCCAGAGGCGATCCTGGCAATTACAGACTGGTAAGTCTAACTTCAGTACCGGGCAAATTAGTCGAATCAATAGTAAAGAATAAAATTGTGAAGTATGTAGAAGAACATAATTTGTTGGACAAAAGTCAACATGGTTTCTATAAAGGGAAATCCTGTCTTACTAATCTGTTAGAGTTCTTTGAAGGGGTTAACAAACATGCGGACAAGGGGGATCCGGTAGATATTAATTGATCTGGAGCATATGCGAGGCTTCCAGGCAAGGGCCGAGCGTTGGGCAGTCAGGCGAAACGCCCCGCGTATGTCAGGGTACTGACTTGGGAACCGTTATGACGCCAATACAGCCTACTGACCCGACCTCTACCTTTCCGCGGGTCGCGCTCCGAGAGCATGTTTACCCACGATCTTAGCCAAAAGGCCGAATAGTATACTTAGATTTTCAGAAAGCCTTTGACAAGGTCCCTCACCAAAGGCTCTTGTGTAAATTACATGGCCATGGGATAAGAGGGAAAGTCCTTTCTTAGATTGAAAACTGGTTAAAAGACAGGAAACAAAGGGTAGGAATAAATGGTAAATTTTCAGATTGGAGAGGGGTAACTAGTGGTGTACCCCAAAGGTCAGTCCTGGGACCAATCCTTTTCAACTTATTCATAAATGATCTGGAGAAAGGGGTAAGCAGTGAGGTGGTAAAGTTTGCAGACGATACAAAACTGCTTAGGATAGTCAAGACAGAAGCAGACTGTGAGGGACTCCAAGAAGACCTCACCAAACTGAGTGATTGGGCAACAAAATGGCAAATGAAATTTAATGTGGCTAAGTGTAAAGTAATGCACATCGGGGAAAATAACCCCAACTATACGTACAGTATCATGGGGGCTAATTTGGCTACGACAAATCAGGAAAGAGATCTTGGAGTTATTGTGGACAGTTCTCTGAAAACTTCCACACAGTGTGCAGCGGCGGTCAAAAATGCAAATAGGATGCTAGGAATTATTAGGAAAGGGATAGAAAATAAGACCCAAAATATCTTACTGCCCCTGTATAAAACTATGGTACGCCCACATCTTGAATACTGTGTAAAGATGTGGTCTCCTCACCTCAAAAAAGATATTTTGGCCTTGGAAAGGGTTCAGAAAAGGGCAACTAAAATGATTAGGGGTTTGGAACGGGTCCCATATGAGGAGAGGGTAAAGCGACTGGGACTTTTCAGTTTAGAAAAGAGGAGATTGAGGGGGGATATGATAGAGGTATATAAAATGATGAGTGGTGTGGAGAGGGCCGATTAAGAAAAGTTATTTAGTAGTTCCCTAAATAGAAGAACTAGAGGACACCAAATGAAATTAATGGGGAGCAGGTTTAAAACTAATAACAGAAAGTTCTTCTTCACACAGCGTGTAGTCAACCTGTGGAACTCCTTGCCAGAGGAGGCTGTGAAGGCTAGGACTATAATAGAGTTTAAAGAGAAGCTGGATAAATTCATGGATGTTAGGTCCATAAAAGGCTATTAGCCAGGGGATAAAATGGTGTCCTTGGCCTCTGTTTGTCAGAGGCTGGAGAGGGATGGCAGGAGACAAATCGCTTGATCATTGTCTTTGGTCCACCCTCTCTGGGGCACCTGGTGCTGGCCACTGTTAGTAGACAGGATACTGGGCTAAATGGACCTTTGGTCTGACCCAGTATGGCCGTTCTTATGTACCCCTCTCCCACACCCCACTTCCTACAAGTAGTTTCATTTGGCAGTTCCCTGAATAGGAGGAAAAAGGGTGCAAATAGCATTCAGGAAAACAGAAGGGGAGGGGTAGGTTGTTAGAACTGTGGGAGACTTATGAGGCTGGAAAGGAGGAGCAATAAGGAGATTTGAGATTCGTTGTGATGCTTGGAAATAATCACCACAACACTTGAGTTGGTGGTAGTCAGGAAGATGGAGGACTCTTGGCAGCAGCCTTCTCTGGAGAGTGTGGGGAAAAAGAGTTAGAGAGAATATGAGGTAAGGGGAGCCAGAGTGATAGGCAGGTGCTGCCTTGTTATACTGAAAGGCAGGGCTGTCCATTGGAATGTATAAGAGCTCTGACTGGAGGCAAAAGGCAAATAACTGCACAGGAATTTCCCCTTACATTAGGGGGTAATTGCTGAAAGTGGGTCTGAAAATGCGGAGACTATGGAAAGCCCACAGAGCTGGAAGACTTGCCTGCCAGACTGGTTACCGTTTTCCTCTTTGGTAAATGTAAACCTTAATAGACCACACTTACTCTTACAGATTGAAACTCTCTAAACTGGGACTCTCTGGTCTAGCAACATCCATGGTCCTGGACCAGAGAGTCCTAGTAAAGGGCTAGTGCCTGGGAGCCCAACGCATGGCAGTGAGTCTTCCTGGCTGGGCAGTGGGAGCCCGATGCATGGTAGTGGGGCTGCCCATTAGGACAGCAGGAGCCTGGCAGGACAGTGGGGGCCAGCGACAGGGGGACCCAGCAGAGAGGCCGGCAGTCAGGCCGGGGTGGGAGGGGGGGGGGGGCAGTGGCAGGAGGGCCAGAAATGACCTTCTCTGATCCAGCAAAACTCCTCACCCAGGGCCTGTCAGGCCTCAAGGGTGCTGGACCACAGAAGTCCAATCTGTATTAGTGCGTGCCATTAAGCTTGTATATTTTGCAACAATATTATGAATGTTTTGTCTCACAGACTAGATACACTTTTATACTAGACCTCCATTTTCATTTAACTCAGCCTTGTTAAACAACTTACCTTATCACAGTAGTACTGACTGGAATCTTCTGTTAAGCTCCTTTTCGTAATGTTGTCATATGTTTCTAAAAACTGTTTGTCCACCCCATCCAATGGATGAGAGCCTGCTAAGTTACCAACTCCATTGGGAAACTGGGACAAGGTAACGGGTGAGGTATGAGTCAGACAGTTCTGTGTTGGACTATTTTCCAATACATTCCTTCAATAAAAGGAAAAGATAAAATACATTAAAAAGGTACTGATATTCATGTGTTTGTACTCAACATACAGTAGTAATTACAAACACAATGTGAATTTATGATAGCAGAAAGCTAGTTTGAGTGTGACTTTCTGTTAAACAATAGACTATTCTATTGTAAGTGTTGTAATATCTATGTTTTTACTTGGATTGTCTTCAAATATGTTGTGTCTCATGGAGGTTGGGGATAGAGTGATTTGGTCCAAATGTGGGGTCATTTGAACATGGAATACATGAGCAATTAACTGTTCTTCAGAAAATTCCAATGCATGTTTATTAAAGCATTTTTTAAAACTTTTTTTCATACATCTGGGGCTCAAACTACAGTTACAATACTCCTGAAACTGATCTAGACTACTTGGCATTCACCGGAGCTTCCGGGAAAGCAATACAGGCAGTCCCCGCGTTATGTACAAGATAGGGACTGTAGGTTTGTTCTTAAGTTGAATCTGTATGTAAGTCGGAACTGGCGTCCAGATTCAGACACTGCTGAAACTGACCGCCAGTTCTGACTTACATACAGAATCAACTTAAGAACCCCAAGCTCCCCAAGTCAGCTGCTGCTGAAACTGATCAGCAGCTGATTCCAGGAAGCCCCGGGCAGAGCAACTCTGCCTGGGGCTTCCTGTAGTCAGCGCTGGTCAGTTTCAGCAGAAGCTGACTTGGGGACGCCTGGGGCAGAGCAGCTGGGGTGCTGCTGGGTTGCTCCAGTAGCGCCGCTCCTGGGTGCTACTGGACCAACCTATCAGCACCCCATCTGCTCTGCCCCAGGCATCCTGATTCAGCCGCTGCTGAAACTGACCAGCAGCGGCTGAATCAGGACCTGGGGCAGAGCAGCTGGGGTGCTGCCGGGTTGGTCCAGTAGTGCCCAGAGCAGGCGCTGCAGGACCAATCGGCAGCGCCCCAGCTGCTCTGCCCCAGAGTCCGAAACAAAAGCCTGGTCTGCTGGGGGGAGGGGGGGAGCACACTAGCTGCGCCCCCCCCCCCCCCAGCAGACCAGGGACACGGGGAGCAGAGCCTCTGAGGCTTTGCTCTGGCAAAGCCTCAGAGGGAGGGACCCCGCCGCGGCTGCGGCTTCAGTCCGGGAGCCTGTGGTCTGCTGGGGACGGTCTCCAGCAGACCAGGGGCACCGGAGCAGCTTACGAACGGGGCTTTCTCGCCCCGACTTCCGGGGCGAGAAAGCCCCGTTCGTAAGTGCGGATCCGACGTAAGTCAGATCCGCGTAAGTCGGGGACTGCCTGTACTGAAAATACTGAAGAAGTTAAGGGTAAAGATTAAAGAGGTTTCATCTCTGTTCCACATCCCTAATTCTGCTCCCCCTTTAACACTGAGGAAAGGCAAGCAGCTGGAAATGAGCGTATCAGTAAAAATGGTACATTATACAGCACTGAGATAGTTGGACTGCTTACATTCAGCACAGAACACCTCATTGGCTACGTCTAGACTGCATCCCTCTGTCGACAGAGGGATGCAAATCAAGCACATCGAAATTGCTAATGAAGCAGGGATTTAAATATCCCATGCTTCATTAGCATAAACATGGCCACCGCTTTTTTTTTTTTTTTCGAAAAAGCTCTGTTTAAAAAAAAAAGGGGGTGGCCATGTTTATGCTAATGAAGCGCAGGATATTTAAATCCCTGCTTCATTAGCAATTTTGACGTGCCTAATTTACACCTCTCTGTCGACAGAGGGATGCAGTCTAGACACAGCCATTAAGATTAATGAGCCACTTCACAACGCTCTTAAGGGATGTCTACACAGCAACATTATTTCGAAATAACTAGCATTATTTTGAAATAACTTAGTCCGCGTCTGCACAGCAAGCAGTTATTTTGAAATAATGTCAACCTGGAGGACTTCTTACTCCAACTCCTGCTCCCTCATTGTACAAGGAGTAATGGGAAGTCGGAGGAAGAGCGCTCTATTTCAAAACAAGTGCTGTGCAGATGCTCCCAATTTTGAAATGAGCTACTCAATTGCCGTAGCTCAATTTGCGTAGCTTATTTCGCAGTAAGCCCTGCTGTGTAGATGCACCACGTGTCCTATGCTGTAGATAAATATGTATTGTTCCTTTCCCATACAGTAGGCCCAGGCCTGAAGTTGTGGACTTAGCAACAATGAGGATGGAATGCATATATGAATATAAGAGGAAGGGGTCAGTAGTGGGCATGACAAGCAGCAGGAAAAGCCTCCAGACGGCACGTCTGTGTGCTGCTGTTCCCCAAGTCGGGGGAGGAGCAGCAGCAGCACACAGAGCTGCTTCTCACTCTGTTTCCCTATGAAATTGGATCCGGCGGGGAGGCTTGGGGTTTACCTCCCCACTCCATCCCAGAGGGAAGCCTGCGCTGGCAGTCCAACAGCATGAAGGAGGGCAAGGCTGAAGCGCCAGCATGGGCTCTATAAGGATAAAGTGCTAAAATGTGTATTATTGTGACTTGGGGATTCACTTGAGGACAGAACTAAGGTTACGTTGTGAGGCAGGGTATGATAAATTGGTCTCTCTTCGTTTTCAGAGGTTTAAGTTTGCTTTGCTTTCATTCTTTTCTTCATTTCCTAGGTTTCAGAGATCTGACTGTAGCTGAACTCAACCTTTTGGAAGGGCATAAGTCACTCCTGTGCAATCTTAATTTTGTGATTAACCAATTTGGGGGGCATTTAATTTTACAACTTTGCATCAGCCATATGACTGGAGTATTTTTACAACAGTCACTGAATATTCAATTCAAGAAAGATAATTACATTTTCAGCTTTTTTCCCCAATCATTGTTCATGAGAATACCTTGTAAAACCCAGAAAATACTTTAAAGTAGTAAACTATATAAAAACACACACCGTGTAAAATAGGAACTGCACCTTCCAAAGTTTGGTTTCTCTAGTAAAAGAGAATTACCAAGTCCATAACTGGTGTTCTTCAAGATGTACTGCTCGTGTCTACTCCACATTAGGCTTGTGTGCTCACCACATGCACTGGTGCTGGAAGTTTTTCTTCTCAGGAATACCCATAAGGGAGTGACTCTAGTGACCCCTGGAGAAGCGCCTCCTGCTCCCCATAGCCCCCAGGTCCCTCTTGCCTTCAACTCAGACAGTGGGGACGGAGGGTGAAATGGACATGAGTAACGTTTTGAAGAACACCAGTTACAAAACAAACAACTGTTTTTCCTTCTTCAAGTGATTGCACATGTCCATTCCACATTAGGTGACTACAAGCAGTATCCATGGAGGCAGGTAGGAGTTCATGGTCATGTGGACTGCAGCACAGCTCTGCCAAAACCAAATGTCGCCTTTGGTTTTCTGAATGATGGTATAGTGAGATGTAAATGTTTGATGTGAGGACCACATTGCAGTTCTACAGGGTGCTCTTTGGATTTGCATGTGCACCAGGAAGGCTGCTGAAAATGCCTTAAGCCCTGGTTGAGTGGGTCTGGATGATCGATGGTAGAGGGACCTTTGCCAGCTTGTAGCAGGTCCATATGCATGAGGTGATCCAGCTGGAAAGCTGCTGCATGGAAAAAGGCAGTCCTTTTATTCTATCGGCAGTAGCGACAAAGATCCGGAGAAGGAGAGTTCAACTGGACTCTCTCCAGAACGTTTCCTGGAGTAGTGCACCATGGCATGGCTGTAAGTACTGCTGGAGGAAACCTTATCCAAGTGGTTCAAAGACTGGGAGTAAGCCAACACCAGCCACATGCAGAGTGTGAAATGGCCACATGTAGAGCCTGCTGTGACCGACTACGAACATACATGCCTACATATGGCCCAATAGGCACAGACAGATCCTGGCCATGGTCAGAGGAAATGTGGACACACGCACTATGTAAGGCTTGCCAGGGCTTGGAATCTGAGCAGACCAGGAGTGGTGCTGAGGTCTTGGGGAAGTAGGAGCCAGCCACGGTGCCCAAGGTAAGGCGCATGAGCTTCAGTCTGCCTACACTGAGGCTCTGGCAAGTGTCTCCTCAAATTTTGGCTCCTCCTTTCATAGTCAGGGGAATGGAAGATTGCATGTGAAGTCCACCTCCCAGTATCCAAGGCTTGAAGGCTTCACATTGGGGGTAGTGGGATGAAGATGCCTAGAAAGGGCCCAACATGGACTCACCCCTCAACCGTGCTGCTATGCGTGGGTAGGTGCTGCCAGCTGTGGCAAAACCAAATGCCTTGTGCTGCCTGAAAGACCTCTTGTGTAGGCTTCTTCCATGTGCCACAAGCCTTCACTGCTACTCAGCATCACTAGAGTGGGATGGAGGGATGGATCATTCTGCCTAAATCAGTTCACGAACTCCTAGATGGAGATGTTGAGCTGCCCACCACAGGTCTTGGCTCTCCTCTCAACTTTCCCTAGTGTTACATAAGGGCAAGGGAGTGTCCCATCACCAGAGACTTCAACATCTGGACTTGAGATGGTGATAGAGAATGGTGCCGTCCTCACAAGGGTACCAGTGGAGCACTCTACACTGAAGTTACCGTGCTTAAGGCAGAGGCTGACCTCTGAGGATGCTCCCCAGCACCTGCTCACGGCCGCTCGCTCTGCGCACGTGCCCCAGTGCCCTCTCATGGCCAGCCGCTCTGTGCATGCGCCTCAATACCTGGAGGGAGGTGCGTGGCAGCGGCAGCAGCTCCGGGACCCAGGCATTGAGGGGGGCAGGGGGTGCCTGGCTCTGGGGGGAGAGGAGAGGGATTGGGTTACAGCAAGGCGCTGGGGGTGCCTGGCTCTAGGGGAGCGGGAGGGAACTGGGTTAAAGCAGAGGGGCTGGGAGTGCCTGGCTCTGGGGGAGAGGAGAGGGACTGGGTTAGAGTGGGGAGAACTGAAGCACCTTAAACTCAAAGTCTTCATGGATGCAGCCAACACAGATGTCATATTGAAATTCCAGGGCAAAAAAACCAATCAGCATGTACCTGGTGTACACTGTGTTTCTTTAAAGAAAATTCAAAGGCTATTGTTTTCCAGGCTGAAGCAATTATTCTGATACGAGTCTCTCCCTTCTTGTTTTTGAACCTCTCATATTTGCAGTCTGGGACAGACCTGAATTTTTAGAACTATAAAAAGCCATAATCTTCATAAGTAAAAAAAAAATGAGGAAACCATACCAGAGATCAACAAGCTGAAGTGAAACAGGCTAATTTAAATTGTGCTAATTTACTTGTCAGTTCAGTTTAGCTTAAAAAACTTACAAGTATTATATGGCAGTAGTGTTAAATTTAAAATACATGGGGGGGGGATGCTTTTTTTTTTTGGCGTGAGAATATTACTGTATTTTTAAAAGGTTTTTTGATGTTTGTTCCTTGTGAAGTTCTCTGAAGATCTATGGACCGGCAATGATTTTTTTAAGTGACTAGAGACTTTTTTATTGGTTTTGTCCTAAATGGCCAGTAATGTTATTTTATCACTAGACTTTGTGTACTATATCTATCTATCTATAGATACATACAAATAAATATATCATATATGGCTCTTCACACACTATCCACAGCTATTTTGGCTCTTCATCTCTAACTGGTTGTCCACCCCTGATCAAAGTTATATGTGTAAGTGGATCACACGAATGATTCTTTAAGAAATTCAGAAAATTTTCACATTTCAGTTATAATACCCCAGTACAGTCCATAATGATTCCTCAGTGCAGGAAAAGCTACACAGTGCTAGTGATAGATGTGAATTCCAAACTGCTTAATATAATGTTTTATGGTACTAAAAAAAAAAAAAAAGAATTACCAGATAAATCATCACCAGCTTTTAGCATTACTAACTTTTACTATCAATTCTACAGAAGTAGTAACTGTTTGCAATGAAATTATGACATTTAGATGGTTACTGGCATGTCAGAATTTAACATATTACTAAAAATTAAGTTACAGAATTTTTGAAATACATCTATAATATGACACTTTTCTAACCATTTAAATACAAAAGCTTCAAAGATTTCATTCATTTGTAATTTGCGTTTATATCAGAAATTCCCATTTTCAACAGAGGAATTTTTTTATGCTTATAGGAAAACTTACTTTGGCAATTCTTGTTCAGATGACCTGTCAAAAACAATAAGCAAAAGTAAGATAAATATCTTCATGATAATTGGAACAAAGTACATCACAGTTCTAATCTAAGAAAACAATTTCATAGCAATTTAAGGACCTAATTCAGAACAGGAAAGAGAACCTGAACCCAAAAAACGATTCAATGTGTTCTGATGTGTCAAGAACTATTAAAACAAATCCAAGCATTTCATTTGTTATTTATCAATTTAAAATATTTTACCATGCCCCTCTATTCAAAATAGTTGAGGCAACTTACATCATTCATTCTCTCTCTCTCTCTCTCACACACACACACACACACACACACACACACACACACACACACACACACACACACACACACACACACACACACACACACACACACACACACACACACACACTCTCTCTCAAAAATACAGGAAGTATTACAGCAAATAAAATTTCTAGCACAAAGTCAGCTAACAAAAACATTTATCTACAATCATAAACCATGCGGATGCACATCACTCAAAATGGAGCTCTTTGTCATGGCCCAAAAGGACTATAGCAGGAACTGCTGATGCTCTGCAAAAACCACATGCTGAAGACATAAATGAAATTGGCATGGCCATTCAAGTTAGCAGACCTGAAGTGTATCTTATATTTGCTCCTACAATGCAAGGGAGAATGGCTGCTTAACACAGAAAGCCTGCAGACAAAAGCGTAAGTGCATGCATATGTGTACCACGGAATACAGGAAGCAAAGGCAAGTTAACTGATGGTCATTACAGAGCAGCTTGATCAGGAAGAGCAGGGGTTTCCCGAGCTTTTTCAAAATGTGGTCGATAGCTCAATAAAGATGTTGACTGGTGGATAGCTCCTCTCCAATTCATGATTGCATAAATACCTCCCTTCCTTGCAGTCAAAACATCCTTGTGTCAACTCAGCAACAGCTTAAATGGAGAAGACTAGGAAAATATTTAATGTATTTTTAGCTTCTCTCAATGTGACAGAGCAACTGAAAATAAGGAGGAGAGCCAGCACCAGACCAGCCATATGCTGCAATGGACAGGGCCCTATGTGCTTTGTGATTTTTCTACCATTGAATTTGCTGACAAATTGTGCTCCAAATTATAAGCTTCTTTTAAAATACTTTAACAAATATTTGCATTTCTAGTACTTCTGTATTATGAACCGAGCATAAATACGAATTGGACAGAGATGACTACAGAGAGCCTGAAATAACATTTCCAGAAATGTAAAATGCTCCCTTTCCATCAATGGTGTTTTAACATTAAATTGAATGACTATTTAAAAGGCTAGCAGTGTTAATTATCTTACTTTTGATCACTGAAATGTACAACTAATGTCCTATCCTATTACAGAGCAGCTTGACCAGGAAGAGTCGGAGTATCCCCCAAGTTTTTGCTGTCCCAAACTTCCTCAAATGACAAAATCTCTAGCTTCTCTTCAGAATACTTTACAAAACAGTTCTGAATTCTAAATAAAAAAGTTTTGCAGAAGAAAGAAAGTTCTTTTTTCACAATAACAAATTGAACACAAGGAATACTGAAGCCAGTGCATGATTCTTTTTTATATTTCATTTAGTAAAACGGATTTTTAAATGTAACTGAAGCCATTAGCAAATCTGTGCAACTTACATGCTTTATACTTCAGCATTCGACCTTGTTTGACTCAATAAGAAAGAGAAACTGGGTGGGGTGGCTAAATGCAGGGCAACTCAAACCACAGAGCATTCAGAACTAGAGTTTGGCCATTACTAGACATGCTCAGTCAGTAGCTCTTTCTGAATCTGTTTAAGAAGCAGGTTTCCCTGTAAGCTGAGTGATTGGGTGGCCACGCAGGAGAGATTCAGGTGCTGCTTAGGTGATCAGCAGAGCGCCCACAGCTCTTGCAACATGTTTCTACTGGTGGTGCACAGCTGCACATAAAAGGTATTCTGCACATGGATGAAAAAAATTAGAGAGAGAACACTGATGGGACGTTTTCATTGTGTTCAATCTGCCTGAGAGGTCACCCTCCAAAAGCTGAACCTATCAGACCATTAGATGGTGGGGGAGGAGAGAAGACAAGGTTCTGAATGTAGGAATTAAAAAAGATTTGGACTCAGCAGTTGATCAACATAGAACCAAGAGATATTGTGAGGGCTGCATCCTAGTCCTGTAGAATTTTGGATGCAAAGAAATGCTATTTCAGCATTACTTACCAGAGAAACCCTTCATTGGGATGTTTGGTCCAATGTAGTCTATGTTACAGACTTGGAAAGCATTTGTTGCCGAAGAGGCTAATTAGTCCACAGAACTTATATTGAGCTATCCACTATCAGCTCTAGGGATAGAGCTTAGTGTGGTAAAGGTTTGTAAATTCTTGCCTGACTTAGCTGAGCTTATGGTGCCTATAGCACGAGAACTTTACAGAGATCCAGGGAATGGATGTTTTATATGCTGATCCCAATATGTATACCATTTTTATCACAGGCGGTTTCCTCTGCAACTGAGGAACAGTCATTAACCCAAGGGCTGGAATACATCTAGCTATGGAGATCCCCAGACTGTTTGCTAATGGGTTCTGAAGTGTTGAAAGGACAGATGTTCCCATTCTTCTCAAGCTCAGGGGAGTCCAGGAAATACACAGTATGGCCACACTATAGACACTAAGAAAACATTTAAGAGAAAATGAGAGGAGAATATGCTGGTGTGTGCATGCACTTAAGTATAAAAATATGTTATTTTGAAACTTACTATTTTAATGAATGTAACAGAATAAAGTAGTAGGACTTACTATAAGAAATAATAACTTTTGTTTGAAGATTATTCAAAGATTATTTCCAAATACCATTTACCATGTTTTATACTGTTTACTATGAGCATTAAATGTTTGGGTAAAACAGGGTATGGTATTGTCTCTTTGAAACAGATCGGAAACTATTAAGACACGTTAACCGTCCAGCTGTTGTATATGCTAAAACTCTGTGAAATGCTTTAAGAAAAATCATGAACAGACAGGGCTCTAGTCTGTGCTTCAGTGAAGAGTTAAACTGAGGTGCAAGGAGGAGGGAGTTTAACAGTTACACATAATTGTTTTACCATGATGGAATCGTAGAATCATAGTGTTGGAAGAGACCTCAGGAGGTCATCGCATCTAACCCCCTGCCCAAAGCAGGACCAACCCCAACTAAATCATCCCAGTCAGGGCTTTGGCAAGCCAGGATATAAAAACCTCTAGGGATGGAGATTCTACTAGGGATTTTAAATTGTGTTTAATCAGCTAATCGAGTGATTAGTCAATAAGGGGGGAACCACAGAGCCACAGGAGAGTTAGCTCAGGCTAACCCTGTTGCAGCTCTGCCTTTTAAATGTATTAAGAGCCTGGCAGTTCTTAATACATGTAAATAGCAACGATACCCTGTTTGGGACTGGGTGTGAGCTGAGAATCAGCTGATTCCCAGCTCACACCCCATCCCCCTGCTAGCTTGTGCCTCTTGTACTCCCATCCTCCCCCCATGGAGAGTGTGCTGGTGGGAACCAGCTTTTAAGCCGACCCCCCAGCACCGACTCCTGCTCCTCTCTGAGAGAGGCAGCAAAGGTGGGTGCGGGGGGGGGGGGGGTGCGGGGCAGGGAAGAGCCTAGTCAAGTCTCTACTCGACTACCTGATAAGCATATGCTTATCGGGTAGTCGACTAGTTGCGTATATCCCCAGATTCTATCACCTCCCTAGGTAACCCATTCCAAAGCTACATCACTCTCCTTGTAAAATAGTTTTTTCTAATATCCAATCTAGACCTCCCCCACTGCAATTTGAGATCATTGCTCTTTGTTCTGCCATCTGTCACTACTGAGAACAGCCCCTCTCCATCTTCTTTGCAATCTCCCTTCAGGTAGTTAAAGGCTGCTACCAAATCCCCCCTCACTCTTCTCTTCTGCAGACTAAACAAGGCCAAATCCCTCAGCATCTCTTCACAAGTAATGAAGGCCCCCCCAATTATTTTTGTTGCCTTGCACTGGACTTTCACCAATGCATCCACACCCTTTCTTTAATGGGGGGCCCCAGAATAGGATGCAATACTCCAAATGTACTCCAGAATACTCTACTAGAATGCCACAATGCTGCACCAGAATGCTACAGAATCTGTGGACCTTGCCACAGAATTTGGTTATGAGGCAACAGAAAACCAACACTAAGGAATTAACTGCACACCATTATGGGGAGAAGCACTAGTGGACACGCCACCTCACTGCCCTCTGTGGTGGGCAATAAGCAGCCTGTAGGCCAAGCACAATTTGCCCGCGTTAACTCCTGGTAAGCCGCCAGGATGCATTATTTTTCCTGAGTGTCTGCAAGTATGTCCACACACAGCTGCTACGGGCTGCAATTTGCCATTCCCCGCCAATGGGATTTGCAACTATATGCTATTCAGTCTCTTTTCTAACAAAGAGGGGTGGGAGCTGTCACAACTGCCTATTTAGTACAATATTTGACTTACCAAGCTGTGTTATGACAGGATGAATATTTCCTTCATGAAAGCTATTATAGCATTTATCAGTAACACTGCTCATAGACAATGGCTTGCCTCTATTATACATTTTTCTTCAGAGCGCTTTACTGTTCTGAATTTAGTTTTTTAATAGTTAAAAAGAAGTCTGTATACATCAGTTTGGGGGCAAAGGGGCTTTTGTAACATTTTCTGTCAATGCTAAAATGTTCCCTTTTTCACTTAGTTCAATTTTAAAACACCATTAAATACCGACGCTCAGGCGTCACTTGCCACTTTTAATCTCTTCTATCATCTACTGTTCTCCTAAACATTAGTTCTAAATAATTACTTGGGCATTCAGATGGAAATTGGATATAGGACTAGGAATGAGAGTATATCACTTTAAAAAAAAAAATCCATTACATGGCCTACATAGCAACTCTGTTCCAAAATTTAGAAGGTTGAGAGATGGGCTGCATAAAATAGGAGCTAGCAGTTACACATGAAAAAAGATAAAACAAAATGCTGTAGTAGATAATACAATGTTACAAGGCATTCAAATTTCAATTAAAATTAAAGAGTTACCTTAAGTTAAATAAAGAAATGGAGTAAGTGGGGAGAATAAGCTAAGATTAATTCTTCACCTTCAGGATAGGTGATAACAGAAAGTGGTGGCATGGGGAAAGGTTAAAAGGTTATTTTTCTGTGTGCGGGACAAAATACTATATGGTTTTAGAGATCTCTTTAAACAAGTTCTTTTAAGTTTCCCATTCAAGCCCACAAATAGGGAGTAGTGATCAATGTTGTGGGCCTATCCTGGAAATGTATGATGTTGGAAAACACGTTAAATATTTAACAAAAACACTGTGTTAAACGCAAACACTCATGTTTAAAAAAAGCTACTGATAGTAACATTTAATTATGGAAACAAATCTGTTTTTAAACAGTGCTTCTCTTGTTCACATAATGTCATAGTCATGTTTTACACCACGTTAATATAAATGTTTTAATGCATTGTCCCAATTAAGACCAGCTCTATTCCATTCTGCATCCCATACAGAAAGAGTCTGAGGATCTTATTCCCTTCTTGACAGGTGTTCATATCACAATACAGTCCCAAAATGTGATAGCCTAACTACCACCAGAGTTTCACCAGACATCACAAATTCATAGCCACAAAAAGAAAATGTCTCTCTCTTCTTACAGTGTTCCTTTGTAAGTCATGATACAGGAACATCACAGGACAAATTTGCAAATGTGCATGGTCACTAACTATATTACATTTTTTTCAAAAAAATTGGAGGACTTAATTTTCTAGGGTTGACAGTCAGGCAACATTTCACAAATGCTAAATTCATTAAAAAAACAAAAGAGAAAATAATTAGTAATAGTGTCATACCGCGAGATGTAGGTGCTAAAATGTTAAATAATGCTATATTTGTGTTATTTTAAAATATACATTGCTCGTTTGCTTTAAAACTTTGTTTTTGTGACAGATCTATACTTTCCATAGGTTTATAAATAAAAAGGAGATTATTTTTATTTTTATTTTTACAAACTATAGAGTCAATAACTCATCAGGAGAGGAGGGTGCTGCAACAAAGATATGGCCTCCAACAAAGGAGAGATCTGAATTGGCAAGAGCAAGTGAAGATGTCAGGATGCACTTTACAGTTTCAAAGTGCTAAAACAATCACATGGAGGGAGAAGAGGACATAGGTAATATGGCTCTCAAAGACTTTCAAGGATGGAACTGCCCAGCTGACATGACCCTGCTTCTCTCCCACCCGACTGGGGATCCCCAGGGAAGGGGCTTGCTGGCTGCCTCACTTTTAGAATCATAGAGCTGGAAGAGACCTCAGGAGGTGTAGTGGGTAGGAGTGGCCACCCACTGACCCCGAAGGGGAGGTGCCCCTCCCAGAGGCTTGGTGGGCTATGCCTGTCCCTAATGAGCCACCTGGCCAGAAGCCAAGGAGCGGGGCCAGAGAGGTAAAAAACCTGCCAACCAGGCCAGTGAGGCACGACCACTGAAGAGCCCAGAGGACTCCCCTACACCTCGAGGAGGGGAGCTAAGGCGTGCTGAGGTGGAGAGCTGGCGTGGGCCACCAGGCCTCCTGCTGCACAGCAGAGCAGAAGAACAGCAGAGGCCAGAGGGCTCCCCTGCATGCCGCGGAGCAGAGCAAATGCCTGGGGAGGTGGTGAGCTGGAGTGGACCACCGGGGTCCCTGCTGCACAGTGGCCTGGAGGAACAACAGACTCCCCCGGACTCCCCAAACACCCTGCAAGCTGCTGAGTGGTGGCCAGTGGACCTGGATCCCTGTGACTCTGCGGGAGAGCTACACGACTACCAAGTACGTGCTGAGGGGGAGGAGGGAAGTGGCCCAGGGGACAGCATGGCCGTAGACATGCCCGGATCAGCGTGTTTCGGGCTGGAGCCCCCGCTGATCCAGCAGCAGTAAACAGCTGCCTCTAGGGCCCTGGACCGGGGCATAGTGGAGTGGGCGGGCCTGTGCCCCCCCGCCACCCACAACTTGGGTGGTAGCTTCCCTCTCCCCACTATTGCCGGCGAGCTGCCTGCAACCCTCCTGAGCAAGGAGACCTGAATTGTGTAGACTACCTTACAAACTGCTTTCCTGCGGCCCCAGCCTGAACCAGGGCTGGGCCTTGATAACTGTTGGACCTTATAAACTGTTTTGCCTGCCGCCCCGCCCTGACCAAAGGCCGGCCTACAAATTGTTTACCGGCGGCCCTGCCCTGAATTAGGGCTGGGACCTCCTAACTATAGACTTGGCTGCCCGTCCAGAACTAGGCTGGGCCTCTAACTATCACTTGCTGGCGGGCCCCAAACCCCAGCCACCGTGGTTATTGTTTACTTTGGTCGCCCCGCTCTGAAGTAAGAGCAGGGGACTTTGGACTGTTTTTGTTGGTATATTAATTTCCCTCAGACTGATCCGGGTGTAGTGGGTTGGAGTGGCCACCCACTGACCCCGAAGGGGAGGCGGCCCTCCCACAGCGGACCAGCTTACAGGAGGTCATCGAGTCCAGCCCCCGACCAAGGCAGGGCCAAACCCAACTAAATCAACCCAGCTTTTGCTGCTGCCTCACCAACCAGAACTGCCCAGAGACAGAGTTCTTCAGCCTCCACAGTCCCACTTTCCCCCCGTCCAACTGTGGCTCCACAGGAACAAGGTTTGCACTCTTGGGCATCGGGGCTCTCTGATCCAAAAACATCCGTGGTTCTACCAAATCACGAATGTTGCTGGACCACAGAATCTGGATTTCGGAGCTTCAACCTGTATACTGAATGTAGAGGGCAAAAAAGAGCTAAGTATCAAGGATCCACTCCATATTTATAAATTTGAAAGAAAAATGGCTGAGCTTAAAACCACAAATGAGACAAGATTTTTTTTCCTCCTTCCAAATAAAAACATTCATCTTGGTGTCAATTCAGCTAAAGAAAATAATGGCAAGGCCAGATGATATATTCAAGACAGATATGCATGGAAACAAAGAAGAGATCAGGGAGAGATTTAAAGGAGCAAGAAAACTGATGATCAACAGCACAGAACTGATGAGAGGATTCAATTTTGAAATACTAGGGGGCTGTGCCCTCTGCTCACTATGCTCACCAACCCCCCCTCTTTTTAGGGGTAGGTGTCTGGCCAGGAGGGAGGGGGCAGGAGTGGACTATGGATGTGGGTTCTCCGCAGAAGGGGCTGGACATGCGGCATGTCAGGGGTGTGGGGTGTATGAGTGAGCAGGGTGGGGAAGTAGAGTGTTGGCGGGGGGGTGAGTGGTGTGGGGTCACAACAGGGTGGTGAGTGAGGCAGCAGGCAGTGCAGGGTCTCAGCTGAGGGGCAGGGCCACTTACTTGCTTTTGTGCAGCTTCCAACACTATAGCTCAGGGACTGCCTACCACTGCTTTTTAAAAGCTAGCTAATTTGTTTAGCATTAATTGCTTGAGTTAACTACGATTAATTGAGAACTTTAATTTTCATGCCACTCTATACATTGAGAGTTTACCCTCACTTGCAGAGCTGGCTCTGTTCATTTTTGGTTCACCCTATCTCCAAAAAAGATGGAGCAGACATGGAAAGAGAAGCAAGCCAGGTAATGAAAATGATTACAGACTCAAAGCTTGTGTGTGAAGAGAGACTGAACTGTTTGGAATTGCATCATGCTGCCAGCAGACAGCCCCCTTGGTTCATGCCAACGCAACACATAACAATGAATAAGCGGTATGTGGGCTCGGATGGGGGCAAGAACCCAGTGTGACCCAAGAGAGAGGGGAAGGGTCGGGCTCGGCCGGTGGCAGCGTGTGGACGCTGATGACGTGATCACGTCATTTTGTCATCCCGCAGGATTTTTTTTTTTTTTAATATATAGTGAGAAATATTAGGGAAGGTGGTAGGTATATAGGTGTGCAGATGAATGAGAACAGAGCTTGTGGAACCCACCACAGAGAGGGTTCTTGCCTGAAATATAGTTCAAGATCGAGAAGAAAGAGTTAGGAAGAAGTGCAGCAGGATGAAGAAGCAGCCAAAGAAATCAGCACAAAATGTAAAGCTTTTAAAAAGTTCTCTTTCAATATGGTCAACAGTGCCCTGATGTCAAGAAAGCAATCTGCAAAGAAATCCTGTTTAGTGAAGTAGAAAGTATTTAATGGTCACTGAGCCCTGAGAGTGGGAGGTAGCCAGAAAGATCCTGTGAACAATCAGGAATTTGGAGATATGAGAGAAGATTGCAGAGAGAGCTAACTAGGTCTGAGGAGTCTCAGCTGGGTAGCTGAATTAGTCTGTATCTGTGAAAGCAATGAGGAGTCCTGTGGCACCTTAGAGACTAGCAGATTTATTAGGGCATAAGCTTTCAGTGATAAAACCCAATTCATCAGATGAAGTGGGTGTTTCCTACAAAAGCTATCACAGGTACCTTTGTGGAAAGTGTGACAGATGATTATATAGCCATATCAAAAGGCCACAGAGAAGAGACTATGGAGCAGTGCATATTTGTAAGGTTTAGTAGCAATTATGAGTGCTACTTATGCCACTTATTAGGATGAATCAAAATCCATAAGGATACAAAGAAGCCAATGTTGATTTTAAATGGTAGTCTTTCCAGGCTAGGAATCCAGGATATAAGATACACTGCTACTGTAAAACACTGTAAACTGATAACACTGTATTACAAAAACTCCAACAGAATTTACTTTAATATATTTATGATCAATAATTTAATGAATCTATTTAAAGAAATGCAGTCTAAATGTATAAGCCATTAATAGATCAGCATCTCCTTGCCCAATCTTTTTTAACACGCCCTTTTTAAACACAACAAATTCTATCCATTTTCCAAATCAAGGCCTTGTACAACTTTTTAAAAATACTAACTGATAGACTGGAAATTTAATAATAACTAACCCAAAATACCTAATTGTTTGAAATTACAGATTGACACAATCAGGCATGCAACATATTTTGTGCTCTGACAGCTCTGCTTTTGTAAGGTGGCAGGAGACTGAAATAGACAAGAACTGTGGAAAAGAGAATAAAGGGATGGCCTTTCTATTCACATGTATGATCTCAAGAAAGCCAGTCCTTTGTTCGCTGGTTTTTTTTTTTGGTTTTGTTTTTGGTCTGTCACTAGTAATTAAGGTATTGTAGACCCTGTATTTGGAGACTACTATTTAAGGATGTGCCTTTGATTTGGTAATTGACTAGCACCAGATTGGAGGTATAGAACTATTTTTCTGACTCAATGGCAGCCAGACCAGATAGCTCTCAGCACAGGCTAAAGCCCTCTAATCCAGAATTCTCTTGTCCAGAAACATCTGTCATACAGAATGATTTTAGTTAGCTGGATGTCCAATTTTCATGGGTGTGGCCCATTTTCCTGCACTCCCATAAAGTTTGTTTACAGCAAACAGTTGTAGCTCTCATTGTTCTGTGCTGTTATGTAGCTCTAATTTACCTCTAGATGTCCTCTAGCAGCCCAGTAAGCAGTGGAAGTGCTGGTAATGCTGCTAGACAATACTGACCTCCCATAGTCCAGAAAATTCTCTCATTCAGAACCGGTCATGACTAGCGAGATTCAATCTGTAGTAACTCAGAAGGACTCATAGTAGAGAAAAGCCTGAGAACTAGAGGGTAGGACAAAGTTCTGCAGGAAGCAACCCTGGAAACAACCAGTTTAGTAGTGAGAGAATTTACACTTCCAAGTACTGTCCTGTCTAAAGACTTGGATAATAAAAACTATAATAATTAGCAGCAGAAATGGGAAAAACACCAATTTACAGTGTCATTTTAGCATAATTTACATATTTTTGTTCAATAATCTAAATAAATAGGAAACATACAAATATCTATATTTTGAAATAATTTATTAATTTCATGGTAGAAATGTATGTTATAAAAAGCATAATCTTTTAAAAATAGATATGATCATTTTAAAAAAATAATTGTAGTACATAGTAGCTATATTTAAAGTTAGCTGATGTAAAAGAAGTCTACTCCAAAATTTACAGCATGTCACTGAAAGGCAATCCAATAGTTATATGGTACAACTTCAGCTGTTTTAATGTAATTCTTTCACTTGTGGGAGAGGGAGATCTTTTGAGCTGGTTTAATAATTTGTAAATGACAAAGGTCCAATCAAACCCCTTGAGCACAAAAGTGGAGCAACTTAGTGCTATTTTTGGACACAAACATTGATTCAAATTATTTTTACTTAATTTTTTCAGTGTTTTTTTTCTTATTTAATTTATGTAATTTGGTTATTTCATTCTCATTATTTCTTATGAGGAAGTCATAGCATCATTTTAAAATCTTTTTTAAAAGCAAAAAGGTAACTGCTAATAATAAAATGCTGTCATACAGAAGTTCATAAATCTGGTAAATGGCTAAACCCAACTGTTAAAATAACAACCAAGAATGAACTCCATTGAAAATCCTTGGCAGCACGCACAAAAGGTTTTTTTTATATGTATTTATTCACACAGACACGCACACATCCTTTTGACATTCACAACTCGATCTGATGATATTTCTTTGTTAATTATCCACTCAATATGATAAAATATTTTAAGTATGAATGATTGAACCATCTGTACCCTGAAAGCCTCAGCTACATGGCATTCTACATTTTCTCAACACATTCATGTTCCCATTTTGTAATAAATTACAACCAACACATTTCAATAACTGAAAATGAAAACTTGAAAATAAAACTCACCAGAGTAACCAATTAACTTTTTCATCAAGAAACAGCATCCTTGCTAGGAGAATGAATAAACTTGCCACTGGTTCATTTACTACTCATTAATGTTTTAAAATTGTAGGTAATGTACCCACTTCACTCCATAGTAAACCTATCTAGAAAGATGCCATGCTGGTGTCTTTCATTTACTGTAGGATGCACTGTAAACACTGATCATAATCATAAAGTTGCTTTCCTAAAAGCTCGTTATCAAGCTTTAGGAAAAAAAGAGAATTTTTTAAAAACCTACCAGAGAGCTCTATTCTAACTGATGAAGATAAAATAGAGTAAAATCCCAAGAGACAAGTGAAACAATAGAAAACAGTAATAAATACCTCCCCCTTCACAAACAACTGAAGGAAACATCTGTACACATTGGTTTTGCCCTTGTGCCATTCTTGATATTCAAGGGGTTTTTTTTTGTTTGTTTTTTTTAGTAGTAGCACCTGGTAGTGCTGTTAAAGTTAAAATTGTGCCAGAATTTCCATTATCTCTTTTCAGAGATTAATAGGACAGATGCAAATGTATCCTGCTCTTGAATTATACTAGTGGGGGAAAGACTCATAGAATCTATCAGAACCACTGGTTGAAATCTGCTGTTGTGGCCCTGACTTTGGACCCAAATTGAATCTAATATGCACATTATGAATGTGAATGAAAAAAAAATCAATTATTGATTGAAAATCTTGTGAGTCCAATTTGTGGGATTCACAGGCTACAGAAGACTACTATCCTGTGCTTCTGAGGCAACTTTTAGAGCAGGAACCTGGAATGCAGTCGTTCTTATGGTAAGCAGGTTCAACCTGACCCATTCCAACTACATGGAGACTAGAAAGAGGCTGGGAAAGAAGAGGAAAATATGAGGAAGGATCTCTTTCCACTGTAGCCACCCTTTTCCCCAGGTTAGACAAACCACATAATGTCGCCCTGCACTTTGATGCAGTCAGAGGAGAATTTCTGCACAAAAGTAAAAAAGAATGGTGAATCATATAATTACTTGCCCTTTCTATTTCAGTTATTGTCCACACATCTAATTTTAAAATATCTGTGCTTTTTACAGTAATTAGATTCTCTGTTCAAGTTCAGCATTTACATACCCATCAGTCTACATTAGAGGAATATGCAGAATTTATGTTCAGCAGTGCTAGTATATGATACATGTAGATGCACAACAGCATTATACAGGCAGTCCCCGGGTTACATACAAGATAGGGACTGTAGGTTTGTTCTTAAGTTGAATCTGTATGTAAGTCGGAACTGGCGTCCAGATTCAGCTGCTGCTGAAACTGACCGCCAGTTCCGACTTACATACAGAATCAACTTAAGAACCCCAAGCATCCCCAAGTCAGCTGCTGCTGAAACTGATCAGCAGCTGATTCCAGGAAGCCCGGGGCAGAGCATCTCTGCCTCGGGCTTCCTGTAGTCAGCGCTGATCAGTTTCAGTAGCAGCTGACTTGGGGACGCCTCGGGCAGAACAGCTGGGGTGCTCC
This sequence comes from Pelodiscus sinensis, assembly GCF_052426305.1. Lineage (NCBI taxonomy): Eukaryota > Metazoa > Chordata > Testudines > Trionychidae > Pelodiscus > Pelodiscus sinensis. Next base: position 150,748,151 of record NC_143053.1, read on the forward strand.
TGGGTTGCTCCAGTAGCGCCGCTCCTCGGCGCTACTGGACCAACCCAGCAGCACCCCATCTGCTCTGCCCCAGGCGTCCTGATTCAGCCGCTGCTGAAACTGACCAGCAGAGGCTGAATCAGGACGCCTGGGGCAGAGCAGCTGGGGTGCTGCCAGGTTGGTCCAGTAGCGCCCAGAGCAGCGCTGAGGGACCAACCGGCAGCACCCCAGCTGCTCTGCCCCAGGTGTCCGGAGAAAAGCCTAGTCTGCTGGGGGGGGGGGGGGGAGCGTACTAGCTGCACCCCACCTCCCCCCCCCACCCCAGAAGACCAGGAAGACGCAGATGGCGGACCAAGACGCACCGCGGTCCTGCTGCCTGGGTCCTCCGCGGCTTTGCTCCCAGTCTCCATGGTCTGCTGGAGACCAGCAGACCAGGGAGACGGGGAGCAAAGCCTCTGAGGATGCCAGCAGCGGGACAGCCGCGGGGCGTCTGGGCTGTCCCGCTGCCGGCTTCCCCGAGGCTTTGCTCCGTGTCTTCCTGGTCTGCAGACCAGGGAGACGCGGAGAAAGCCCCGGAGTACACGGGCGGCAGGACCGCGAGGTCCCGCAGTCCGTGTCCTCCGGGGCGAGCCCCGTTCGTAACTGCGGATCCGACATAAGTCGGATCCGCGTAAGTCGGGGACTGCCTTTACACAGGTTTTCATATGAGATACCAATTGATGTCTATAAAGCTGTATGTTCAAAACTGTTGCTGTTTTTAATAAGAGTCCATCATTTCCTTGTACTTCCACTATTTATTGGGCTCCTGTTCAAGGGACTAACAGACATAGTGTGTTATTGTACAGCCATGGAATTTGCTGCAGAATATACCCTTGCTATATAACTGTTTCAGAATCTAAACTTTCATTTTTATTAATTATATTTCTAACCTTTATTGTTGCAAACTATCTTGAAAATGTAAAGAATATGAACCAATAGACTCTTCCTGATTCTGCAAACAGCCTAAAGCAATGTGTTAGATATATGACCTACCTCATTCATATCAACACAATTTTAACTCAGAAACCTAGAGAAGACAATTTAAATGGCAATATTGTTAAGTATTTTATTGATGGTCATTTTAACATGCAACTAAACATCAATTTCAAATTTCTCACACACAATCCAGTTTGGCCATTCCTATATTCCATAACTTCCTGATTGATTAACCCAATAGCTTATACAGTACAAATGTGTTAGTACAAAAATTGTTGACATAACAGAACTGAAAATGTGGCAACACACCAAAGTAAACAGAAGTTAATATCAACATTAACACAGGAGCTACACTAGTGATTGAATTGTCCATTTCAATATTTAACTCATTAGAATATAGTTTATGAAAATTGTTTTAGGTTAAACTGAAAAACAGTCACAGAATTTTCACTTTACATAGAAACAGTTTTGAAGAACCTATAATCTAGCCACAGAATTTGGTCCAGCTTGCAAATGTCTGATACAATCATCTGATAGAAATCTATACATAACAATCGCTCTGTGAAGTGTAATGCATGTACCGCTCAGAGGAATCAAAGAGTAACTGGAGTATTTTTGCAGAGGAATCCATACATGGCTCCACCATTAACATATAGTACTGCCAATCACGTAATACAGTTTCTAATAAAAACAAGGAAAGAAGAAAAGTAAGTTCCCAGTCCTTCCCCCAAAACCAAGTTATATAAAATGAGACAGCAGCGAAAAAATTCAAAAGCATTTCCATCACTCGCCATCCAAAGCATGTGTTAGTAGAGACAGCTGATAATTCACACACTCATTTGCGCAAGAGCACACTCCAGTCACTCATTCCAAACAGCTTCAAACATAGGGTCAGATACAGATAATTAAGAACACAATGTAAATTTGGAATGCCTATCAAAAGCAATTCTGTTCACAGATTTTAAGGGGATTTTTGTGGTGGGTGGAGAAATGGGAACTGGTATCTCTTCAGCTGATCTCTCAAATTGTACAGAGACAACACATTACAGAATTCATAAAGGAACACAAAGTAAATCAATGTTGTTAAGAAAGGCAGCTTCAAGTGAGAGAGAGTCTACTAATATACATATTTGAAAGGGATGACAACAGCTTGACAGATGCGTGAATGTGTGACACATTCAAAAGAAAGATAACTGACTCTTTACTGATATGGAAATTTTAATATCCAGAGCCATCAGATCTATATCCAGAGGGGGAGGGAAAGAGAGAGAGATCTTTCCAGTGCATACTGCAGATGAACATAGCATCTATTACTAATGGAAAAGACCAGGAGTGACCAAAACAGACAGACTCTGACATCTGAATATTCTTCATAGTCAAATGAAGTTTAAAGGCAAAGAATTAATATTGCTTGTGTAGTTTTTAGTTCATACAAGTGTCCATATGCTGCATCAAAGACCAATATCAATGTTCCTAGAACACTCACAATACAGATCTGAGATATCCCATACACCAGTTCAAGAAAACGATTGAAAGAGACAAGAAACACTACCCATGCCATTCCACCACAAAACTCTCTCAAGTCATTGGTGCTACGATCTTGTTGGTCCCAGATTTAGTTCTCTGGATCATTCAGTTATACATTTTCGCAGACTCTGACATCAGGTGCCACGTAGAAAGCTTTTTTCAGAAATAAATGTCCCATGTGTAAGCAGTTATGGCACACACAGCCAGATTGGTGCATCACTCACTCAGTTTGACCACTGAGTTACTTTTATGGATTCCTCCCCCTATACTTTGCCTTTCATTAGTCACAATTTTGGTCTGCTGCTGCTAGCTATACTGGGGTTCCATTCTTAGACCATGTTTACAGTGCAGAGTTAAGTCAACTTCTGTTATGTTGATGATCACAACACTCTCTAATTACACCACTTGTGCATGATCAGAGAACCTTCATTGTGTTGGTGGATTGTATCCACATTAGCACCACTGGAGTGCAGTAACTATGGAAAGCTTTCCCACTGTGCAACTCACCACTTCCTCCTACTAGAACTTGGCTCTGGATTATAGTGCATCAAGGGGCAAAATTACCACCCCCATGATGAAGTTTTCTCCATTCCACAATTCCAAGAGTCTGAGTTCATTTTTGTGCCATTTTTCTACAGCCCCTGTAAACTTGGTGCCTACTTTCTCTATTTGAAAGCATGGATCATGCACTGCTCATTCATTTTGTGATCAACGTTAAGAACACAACACAGCTGCTCCCTGCCCTGCTGTGTGCCATGGAAAGAAACAATTCAGCACTGATGTTGTCATTCACGAAACAGCTGTACACGGTGGACCACTGATATTGGGCTCCAGAAACAAGCATTGAGTGATGGGCTCAGATTGCGATCATAGAACCATAGAACTGGAAGGGACCTCGAGAGGTCATCGAGTCCAGCCCCCTGCCCTCAAGGCAGGACCAAGCTCCGTCTACACCATCCCTGACAGATGTCTATCTAACCTGTTCTTAAATATCTCCAGAGAGGGAGATTCCACCACCTCTCTTGGAAATTTGTTTGACCACCCTGACAGTTAGGAATTTTTTCCTAATGTCCAATCTAAACCTCCCTTGCTGCACTTTAAGCCCATTACTCCTTGTCCTGTCCTCAGAAACCAAGAGGAACAAATTTTCTCCTTCCTCCTTGTGACACCCTTTTAGATATTTGAAAACCGCTATCATGTCCCCCCTTAATCATCTTCTTTCCAAACTAAACAAGCCCAGTTCATGAAGCCTGACTTCATAGGTCATGTTCTCTAGACCTTTAATCATTCTTGTCGCTCTTCTCTGTACCCTTTCCAATTTCTCCACATCTTTCTTGAAATGTGGCGCCCAGAACTGGACACAGTACTCCAGCTGAGGCCTAACTAGTGCAGAGTAGAGCGGCAGAATGATTTCACGAGTTTTGCTTACAACACACCTGTTGATACAACCTAGAATCATATTTGCTTTTTTTGCAACAGCATCACACTGTTGACTCATATTCAACTTGTGGTCCACTATGACCCCTAGATCCCTTTCCGCCATGCTCCTTCCTAGACAGTTGCTTCCCATCTTGTATGTATGGAACTGATTGTTCCTTCCTAAGTGGAGCACTTTGCATTTCTCTTTATTAAACCTCATCCTGTTTACCTCTGACCATTTCTCTAACTTGCTAAGGTCAAATTGAATTATGTCCCTATCCTCCAAAGAAGTTGCAACCCCACCCAGTTTGGTATCATCTGCAAACTTATCATGCAGGTATGGGATTGTAAGCAGTGGCAGCAGAACTTTTGTACACACAAAGCCACCATCCTTTAACACTGTGAGGAGCTTGCTCCCCCACTGCAGCACAAGGGCACCAAAGTGGTGATCGCTGTGCCTAAGCTGGCAACTCCAGACTTCTATTGGTCAATTGCAAATCAGTTTGGAACTGGGAAATCCATTGTGAGGGTTGTGGTGATACAACAGTGTTGCAACATTAATCACCTCTTATCACAGCTGTGACTCTAGACAATGGGCAAGAAGTAGTGGACTGTTTTGTGGAAATATAACTCCCTAACTGCAGCAGAGCAAAAGATGGCACGCATATCCTAATTGTAGCCACAACCATCTTGTGACAGAGTACATCAACAAAAAGAACTACTTCAAGTATCCATGGGGCCATTTGCATTGAAGGTGGGGTTGCCAAAGGGAATGGCATGCAGCTCCTTGTGGAAGTGGCATGTTTTCAGTAGCATACTAGAATGATGGTTGGTATCTCTTGTCTTATGGTTCGCCTGTCCCAGCTCCTTTACCTTAGCATGCCACTGCTGCACGTCCCTTATGTGCCATTTCTTATTCATACCACGAGCAATTTGCTCGTAGGTGTCAAAGTTTCTACAGCTAGAGTGGAGCTGTGACTGCAGAGCCTCCTCTCTCCAAAGAGGCAATAGATCCAGCAACTTTGGGGTACTCCACCCATAGCTCATTTGATGTAGAAAGTCAGCATGGTCAGCTGGGAAGATGCAATGTGAGCTCTTTATGCCAAGCAAACAGGAAGTGGAATTTCAAAATTCCTGCAGCTGTAATGTGAGAGGGGCAAATGACTGTGTACTTGACTGCTACTTGACTAAGTAGTTTCTTCTTCACTGTCCCGCAGGCAAAATGGGCAATATAGGACACCTTCTAGAGGCCACTTAGGACAACATAAGTGAGCATAGTGTCTACACTGACACTGCAGTGCTTTGTGTTACAAGAAGTTCTATGCCACTCATCAAGGTGATTTTATTATGATAGAGTAGCAGGAGAATTAAAGCAGGGGGAGGAGCATTATTGTGTGCACACCTCCACTGTTTTGTCAACCAAACCTGACTATCACTAAGTCTCTGGATTAAAAAAAATGCACAATAGCCGGCGTCAAATAAAATTAACTTATTCAAAATGCAATAATATATTACACTCAGGCATTCATCTGAGAAAATATAAGGTGATATACCTATCTCATAGAACTGGAAGTGACCTTGAGAAGTCATCGAGTGCAGTCTCCTACACCAATGGCAGGACCAAGTACCATCCCTGAAAGATTTGCCCCAGATCCCTAAATGGCCCGCTCAAGGACTGAGATCACAACCCTGGGTTTAGCAGGCCAATGCTCATACCACTGAGCTATCCCACCCCATCCCCTGAAGGGAAGTAAACATACACTCTGTCAGACAAAAGAAGAATGCACTTTGAAGTACAAGTACCATTCATTGGCAAACAATTTCCAGAATACAACCAATCTGAACTCTCAGTAGTTATCCTTAAAGGAAACATGCACTGCACCTTCAAACAAGAAGACTTGAAATCTTAAATTCATAACTTTGTTAAACACTAGAAATCAGGGCCTTAATAAGGACACAGGATTTATGGTTCATTACAACAGTAACTAACCAACCCCCCCCCCCCACCCCCGTTTTTCTGTCTTCTGATTGCAGAGGTGCTAATGGGCCACTTCACTTTGAATGTTCTTACCAAATATGTTATCTACTTAGTGATAGAAATGTAGCCGTGTTAGTCTGGGGTAGTTGAAGCAAAATGCAGGACAATGTAGCACTTTAAAGACTAACAAGATGGTTTATTAGATGATGAGCTTTCGTGGGCCAGACCCACTTCCTCAGATCAAATAGTGGAAGAAAGTAGTCACAACCATATATACCAAAGGATACAATTAAAAAAAATGAACAAATATGAAAAGGACAAATCACATTGCAGAACAGAAGGGGGATGCGGGGGGGTGGGAAGGGGGAGGAAGGAAGGTAAGTGTCTGTGAATTGCTGATATTAAAGGTAGGGAGAGTGGGATGTTTGTGAGTTAATGGTATTACAGGTGATAATTGGGGAAACTGTCTTGGTAATGGGTGAGAAAGTTCAAAGTCTTGTTAAGTCCTTGGTGATAAGTGTCGAATTTTAACATGAATGACAGTTCAGAGGATTCCCTTTCAAGTGCAGATGTAAAAGGTCTTTGTAGCAGAATGCAGGTGGCTAAGTCATTTAGAGAGTGTCCTTTCTGGTTAAAGTGGCAAGAAACTGTTTTCTCTTTGTGATCTTGTCTGATATCTGTTTTGTGGGCATTAATCCTTTGGCGAAGTGTCTGAGATGTTTGTCCAATGTACATAGCAGACGGACACTTTCGGCACATGATAGCATAGATTATATTTCTGGATGCGCAGGAATATGTGTTCTTGATCTTATAACTTACTACATTTTACAAACCTCTCCCCTCTGACCCCACCTTGGACTACCAAAAGAAACTACACTGTCTCCTTAAAAGCCTCCCCACAGCTACTCGGGAACAAATCCTCACAGAATCACCTTCTGACCCCCGACCAGGATTGTTCTATCTACTTCCCAAGATCCATAAACCTGGGCACCCCGGACGTCCCATCATCTCTGGTATTGGCACGCTCACTACTGGTCTATCCAGCTATGTAGACACTCTTCTCAAACCCTTCGTAACCAATACCCCCAGCTATCTCCGAGACACTACTGACTTCCTAAGGAAACTACAAAACATCGATAACCTCCCCAATAATACCATCCTTGCCACCATGGATGTAGAAGCTCTATATACCAACATCCCACATGAAGACGGATTACAAGCAATTAGAAACACTATCCCAGAGGACACTACTGCCAACCTGATAGCAGACCTATGTAACTTTGTTCTCACCCACAATTATTTCCAGTTTGAGAACAACTTATACCTCCAGATCAGCGGCACAGCCATGGGTACACGCATGGCCCCACAGTATGCTAACATCTTTATGGCTGACCTAGAACAACGTTTCCTCAACTCCCGTCCCCTTTCACCCCTCCTCTACCTACGGTACATCGATGACATCTTTATGATCTGGACACATGGCCAAGAAACACTGGAGATATTCCACAGAGATTTCAACAACCTACACCCCACCATCAACCTCAGCCTGGACCATTCTACACGAGAGATCCACTTCCTGGACACCACCGTACAAATCAACAATGGAAAATTAGACACCACTCTCTACAGAAAACCCACCGACTCATACAGTTACCTACATGCATCCAGCTCCCATCCAGAACACACCACACGATCCATCGTCTATAGCCAAGCCCTTCGATACAACCGCATCTGCTCTAACCCCACTGACAGAGACCAGAAGCTTCAGGATCTCTACCAAGCATTTATAAATCTCAACTACCCACCCAGAGAAATAAAAAAGCAAATTGAAAGAGCCAGACGAATACCTAGAAACCATCTACTTCAAGACAGACCCAAGAAAACCAACAATAGAACACCACTTGTCATCACCTACAACCCCCAACTAAAACCTGTCCAACACATTATCAATAAACTACAGCCTATATTGGAACAGGATACCATACTCAAAGAGGCTCTGGGAGACAGACCCATAGTCTCATATAGACAACCACCTAACCTCAAGATGATTCTTACCAACCACCACAGGACATACCACACTAATACCAACCCTGGTACCTTCCCTTGCAACAAACCCCGTTGCCAGCTTTGTCCACATATTCATTCTGCTGATACCATTATTGGACCTAACCAAGTAAGTTATAAGATCAAGAACACATATTCCTGCGCATCCAGAAATATAATCTATGCTATCATGTGCCGAAAGTGTCCGTCTGCTATGTACATTGGACAAACATCTCAGACACTTCGCCAAAGGATTAATGCCCACAAAACAGATATCAGACAAGATCACAAAGAGAAAACAGTTTCTTGCCACTTTAACCAGAAAGGACACTCTCTAAATGACTTAGCCACCTGCATTCTGCTACAAAGACCTTTTGAACTGTCATTCATGTTAAAATTCGACACTTATCACCAAGGACTTAACAAGACTTTGAACTTTCTCACCCATTACCAAGACAGTTTCCCCAATTATCACCTGTAATACCATTAACTCACAAACATCCCACTCTCCCTACCTTTAATATCAGCAATTCACAGACACTTACCTTCCTTCCTCCCCCTTCCCACCCCCCCGCATCCCCCTTCTGTTCTGCAATGTGATTTGTCCTTTTCATATTTGTTCATTTTTTTTAATTGTATCCTTTGGTATATATGGTTGTGACTACTTTCTTCCACTATTTGATCTGAGGAAGTGGGTCTGGCCCACGAAAGCTCATCATCTAATAAACCATCTTGTTAGTCTTTAAAGTGCTACATTGTCCTGCATTTTGTTATCTACTTAAACTGTGTAATCTGTTTCACCTTTATTTAGCTGTAACATGTGTTGGGATACATAAAATGAATAAGGGGCTGGGATAGTGCTAAGGAGCTCAGTCACAGTAGGCATTACCCTTGAACAAGTTTTTTCCCTTTGTTTTTGCAGTCTGGAAAAGATAGATCAGGGTCCAGTCAAAGCAGATATTATCCTTTCTGCTGTATAAATATGCTATTCCCTTCATTTTTGCAGCCTAGAAAAAACAGATAAGCATGCAGCTGCTGCTCTTTGGTGTGTCTTTTACCCACCCTCACTGGCTCTGTATACATTTTTTTGAGTTTCTTTTCCTATAATCTCTTCAACATGATGATTTGGAAAGTTTGTAGCATAGAAAAGTTGATTTAATTAGAAATTCTGTAATTAGTAATTAGGGGTGGGTATAATAATATACATCACCTGCTTATTAATATTATTATATGGGAATTAATATACCAAATAAGGCTTTAGGGAAAGTAGAGATAGATGTATGAATTAACATACTAAAATAGATAAAAAGGTGTGACTGGTGTCAAACTGTGACCACTCAGACGTTGTGCTGAATGTCGGAGGTAAACGTGTATGGTCAATAAATCAGTTCTGTTTACCCTATCCCCTCCTGGGTCACCTGTTCCTTCTCTAACAACATTCAGTGCCTTTCCCAGACATTGAGAAGAGTTCTGTGTTTGCTCAAAATTGTCTCTCTCACCAACACAAGTTAGTTCAATAAAACATATTACTTTATCCACCTTGTATCTATGATATCCTGGGCCAACATGTTTACAACACTACTCTCCATGGCAACTATCCCAAAATGTATTATTTGCATTAATATAATACGGAATGTAAGACCTCTGGGATGGCAACCATCTTTGTTTCCTGCACATTGCCAAGCACATCAATAACAGAATACTAAATAGTAACTAGAAACACGTCAAATTGTTGAATGCAATGATACGAGAGATATCCATGATTAATACTAGTAACAATGGAACTTGTGTAAGCTATTGAAAGTATACCCACACTTTAAAGCACTGCCTACTGAAGTACATCTACTGCCAGCCCATGACCCAAAAAGGCAATGAATGGAACTGAAGAAACTATTGAGGATGGTTAGGGAACTGGGGATTCAAAAGGAAACAGAGACTTATCCATGTTAAACTTTAAACCTCTTAAAAAAAACAATATTGCTTTGGGTTCTTTGTTGGACACATCTAAAATATATTTTCAACAATAATGCTTTAATGGTTTTCTTAATTAAGTGATATTTTAATTAAATCAGTTATGTGGTGAATAATTTACTGAAAATACTTCCTTTCTTCAATACCAGCTGCATCTTAATCTAAAACTTACTGTATGCAGCTAACACTCCTATGTTAAGGGAAGCTGGGGTGGGGGGGGGGGGGGGAGGAAATTTGGAAAACTCATTGGCAGTTCAGGAAATGTATTTATATATGATGTGATATTATTTCCAGATAATACATCATACTTGTGTAAGGAACACATGCTCTTCCAGAGATTCATAACATACCTGTAGCAAAACTTCCTTTATACATACTAATTTATCCTTCTGTTTTCCCTCTTCTCTCTCCCTTTTCTGCTTCAAGTATTCTCTGCTAAATCACCGGCAAAGGCAGGATAATTTTAGAAAACAAGTTCGAGAACTTTATGGCTTTGAAAACGTGTTTACACTAAAAGGAAAAGATCTTGTGGGGAAAATAGTACATTTATGTTTCCAGACAATTTGTAGCCTCAGAGCCAGACAGCTAGGGTGAGTCTAGACTGGCAAGATTTTGCGCTAAAGCGCCTGCTTTTGCACAAAAACTTGCCAGTTGTCTACACTGGCCGCTTGAATTTGCGCAAGAGCACTGACTTTGTAATGTACAAAATCAGTGCTTCTTGTGCAAATACTTTCACGCAAATACTTTCACACAAGAATACTTGCGCAAGAGGGCAAGTGTAGACAGGGAAGAACTGTTTTATGCAAAAAAGCCCCGATGGCTAAAATAGAGATCAGGGCTTTCTTCCGCAAAATCGCATCTAGACTGGTCACGGATGCTTTTGCGCAAAAGCACTTTTTGTGCAAAAGCATCCGTGCCAATCTAGACGCGCTTTTGCGGAAATACTTTAAACGGAAAAACTTCTCCATTAAAAGTATTTCAGCAAAAAAAAAAAAAAAAAAAAAAAAAAGCCAGTCTAGATGCAGCCCTAAAGTTTTGTAACGTTTATATTGTGACAATGCTATGCTAGTATTAGTGCTCTGGTATTACAGTATCTCTTTCTATATATTTAGAAAAGTTTTTCCTGCCAAGCTACTGAATGACATAATCGCATCAGCAGGATCTCTCAGCAAAGCTGCCAGAGAGAGGGGGAAGGCAAGCCTAGTGAGCAAAAGGTGCAGACCCCTAATTTTTTATTTAAAATAAAAAAGTTTACATTATTATAGGCTATTTGTTATACTATCTCCCGGCTTTATTTTACTATTTGTTGACAGCTGTGTTTATAAATAAAACTTTATTTAAGCTGAAGACAAAATATTTTCATGCTCTGACATGTAATACAAGCTAAGGTGGTCTAGACTTTTACTCCATGCAAAATAACCCAAGGAAGCTGAATTTCAGCATTAAGTTTATCTTATTTTTACAATGACAAATCCTCCTTGGTAGAATATGACACTAAAAATCAGATTTATTCCATCATGACTCTAGTCTAAAACACAACTTTAATGACTAATGATGTATGGTTCCAATTTATTATTCACCTTAAAGTTACATCTTCACTGCAGTCAAGTATGTGACTGCAACACACATGACTTGCTGTGTTGTTGTAGCCATGTTGGTCCCAGGATTTGAGAGAGGTAAGGTGGGAGAGGACAAACAGAAAATATTGCCTCATCCACCTTATCTCTGCGATACATTTAGTCATACCTGCAATGTGCTATACAGTACTTTGATCCAGTTAGCTAAGGTAGCAACAGCAATGAAGTCACAACAGCATGGGCTATTTGCTTGAGTACAGAGGTAGGGTCCCAGATAAGGTTGGACAGCCCATCTTGCCACCCCTATGGCCTCAGCTTCACTGCCATTGTTATTCTGCTAACTAGATTAACACACAGTATAACTCGGGAATGTCTACAAGTGCTGCAACCACACCTCTCTGACTGCAATGCAGACACACCTTCCTACAGCCTCAACTGTCTCTGTCTGTGTCTCTGTCTCTGTGTATAAATAAAAATGGATACATGCATGTTGTAATACACTTGTTTTGAATATATCACATGATTATTTTGTTGTTGGTTGAGTCAGTTGAGTCACTTAGCAGTTCTCCATATACTGAACATTCTTTATTTAGCCATATCTTTGTATTGCTTTATAGGGGGCTGTGAATATGAGTATGTGAGCACACTAATATAACCATATTTTGAATTGTTTCTCAGCATACTACCAAATATAATAAATTTAGTAAAATGTAAATATTTCCAATGATAATTTCCCTCCCCATTTAGTGTTACTTAAGCCCATTAATTATGAGCCAAGAATAATATGGATTAAAAATAATATCTTGACTAAACAGATGAAAGCTTGGAAACTTGTAATCGTGCCTACTTTATTAAAACATAAAAACTATGGAAAAAATGTATTGATTATAAATAACATTGACCTATGGTACCATACTTCAGTTGTTATAACATTCTATGCTCTGCAGAAAGCAGTAGAAACTCACTTCAGCTATATACTGTTCACTTTAGGAATGCATGGAAAAGAGGGACAGAACTTCCACTACCCAGCATGATCAAGAAGTTATGCCCATGAACAGGGACCCGGTTGTAGTTTATGTCTCATTTTCACAGATATTAACAAAAGAAGGTGTGAAAATTTGCCCATAAGCAGATTTTTTGCTCGTTTCCAAGTTATATGATTAATTTTAAAAAAATTCGAGTCAAATTTAATAAGATTGAAAGGGGCATGGTAAAAATCACTAAAACAGGGGTCTCAAACTCTCGGCCCATGTGCCGTCCTGGCCAGAGCAACTATACACTCCAATCCAGGAGTCCCAGTGGGCCAAGGAGCAGGGATGCAACCAGTCTGTTCCCATCTCCCAAGCCATACCCCTTCCTGCCATCACCCTGCCCTTTCTCCCCCATGGCAACCCATCTCCCAAGAGATGCAGCATCATGGATTATTGAGGGCCTGATGCAGGGAGGCAGCAGTGGTTACATCATCCCCTTCCAAAACACATACACAGTCTCTGCGGCAGTGGGAACCTCAGGGAATCTCCAGGCCTTGGGGTAGCTACCCTCTTCCTTTTCTCCTGCCCCAGCCACAGTGGGCCTGGGTGTTCTGAGACATGTTCTCAAATCTCAACAACTTGTTTAAACCTCATCCATTACCATATCTTAAAATTCAAGAGGGGAAATATCTTCCCAAGATTAATATTAGTAAAAAATACAAAACACATATCATTTGCTACCATTTTGGTAAGTAACAACCAACACTGAGACCTTCTATGGCAGTTCTGTAGCTACAGCTATAGCTGTAATGATCTCTAAATCCTTATTAATAGATCACACTAATTAACTGTTACAAGTAAACAGGAAACCATGTTGGCTTCTGTTATTAACTCAGGAAAAAAGGATTGCTAAATAGGGAACAAAAGCAGGAAATGCGGGCATTTTTGTAAGACCCCTTTAGAATCTTAAACAATATAGTTTATAAAAAAATAACCAGGAAACAGAAAATCTCTCTTTAAAAGTCATTTTGTGTTGCAAACAAAGTATTTCACCACATTTTACAACCTATAAAAGTTCAGAAGATAATGTATAACAACTTTTCTGAATTCTAGGAACTTCATTTTCTAAAGCAACATGCACATCTATGGCTAAGTCTTAATAAAACCCAATAAACTTACAATAAAGAAAGAAGCAGTTTGGCAATACATTAAGGGGGAAAGAACCATAACACCAATAGCCCTAATCCAAACTAACAGCTGACATATTTTGCACACCAAAAAAAAGGAACTTGTTTGTCACCTCCACAGAAAAGAAGAGTAAGACGACAGAGGTGTATGTAAAGATGCCCATAAAAAGCATATCTAGAATACCCTGCTTCATCTTCTCACATGATCAAGTCCTTGAATGAAGTTTTAAAGTTTGTAGCAGTGGATACACGATGTCATCTCTGTTAAAAGACTACTTGACACTTGGGGAAATTATCTGTAACCTTGAAACTAATACACATTGGCGAGGTCTACACTGACTTTTGCCAGAAGAGGCAAAATCATTTGCATAATCTCTTCCGATCCGTTTTTGCGCAAAAACAAACAGTTTGAACGGGTCTGTTTTGCGCAAAAAACCCTTTTTGCACAAGATCTTTATGCCTCCCGGGGAGAGGGTATACTTTCACGCAAAATTTCAAGAAACAGTAAGGAGGAGTAAGGTGTTCCAAAATAAAATAATTTTATCGCAATTGTATTTCAAGGGTATTTGGTTTTAGGAAAATTCCAAACCTTTCATAGCATAACCTCTCTTATTATGCCATCTCCACCTGCTCAACTTCACTGATGCCTACTTTTAACACTTATTTTGGTTCATGATTCTACAAACACTTCTATGATTCTTCCATGATTTTCCTTAAACACTGAACATCCTCCTCTATCTAATCCTTTGGACCACTACCCGCTCCTCCTTTTCATCTTTCCTCAAAAAAATCTCACTTTTTCTGAGACTCCGACAACAAACCAGTCAACAAAATGAGTGTTATGTCAAGGGGCAATCTGAAATAGAGTTTTTGTAATAAATAAATCTAAGTTGACTCAGAACCATCTTAGACAGCTCATCATAAATTCATAGAAGCGTAGGACTGGAAGGAAAATCAAGAAGGACTCTAGTCCCTATGCACTCCAGACAGAACTATATAAGAGACAGACCAGCTGGTCGTATCATCTGTTTTCAAAAACATCCAACAAAGATTCCACCACCACCATAGTCAATTTGTTTCAGTGCTTAATTACTCTGGTAGTGACAAAGTTTTTCCTAATGTCTGACCTAAACTCCCCTTGCTACAATTTAAGCCTATTGCTTCTTGTCCTATTCTTATCTTTGTTTTTCACAGTGTTGAACCCTAGTGCTACACTCTTGGTTTTGAGTTTTTCAAATTAGGCTGTATGGTATTTGGAGCAGACACAGTCTTTCTGTGAGTGTACAGTGACCAGTCCATTAAGAATGGGGCCACTGGAAATACCACAATACAAATAACGCAATAGGGGTCTCTGTTAAGCATTGCTAAGCAAGGCAGCATCTTTCTGGAGCAGTGCATGACTGATAAATCTGCACTTGAAAGTTACATTAGCATAGCTATACAGTATCAGGACAGTGAAAACACACAGACCTCTGACAAAACACAGCTATGCCAATATAACCCCAAGTGTAGACATAACTATGGTGATGGAAGAGTGTTTCTGCCAATGTTTGGGGATGTGGTATTCCTACCCTGAGACCTGGTCTACACTGCAATTAGGTTAATCCTTCTACGTCACTTACAGATATGAAAAAAATCTACACCCATGAGCAGCATAGTATCAGAGGGGTAGCCGTGTTAGTCTGAATCTGCAAAAGCGACGAGGAGTCCTGTGGCACCTTATAGACTAACTGAAGTGTAGGAGCATAAGCTTTCGTGGGCAAAGACCCACTTCGTCAGATGCATGTAGTGGAAATTTCCAGAGGCAGGAATAAATATGCAGGCCAGGATCAGGCTGGAGATGACCAGGTGGATCCAATCAAGGAGGATGAGGCCCACTTCTAGCAGCTGATCTGGAGGTGTGAATTCCAAGAGAGCAGAAGCTGCTTTTGTAGTTAGCAAGCCATTCACAGTCTTTGTTTAATCCAGAGTTGATTGTGTCAAACTTAAAGATGAACTGTAGCTCAGCAGTTTCTCTTTGAAGTCTGGTCCTGAAGTTTTTTTGCTGCAGGATGGCTACTTTTAGATCTGCAATTGTGTGTCCAGGAAGATTGAAGTGTTCCCCACGAAAGCTTATGCTCCTACACTTCAGTTAGTCTATAAGGTGCCACAGGACTCCTCGTCGCATGAGCAGCATAGTTATGCCAACCTAACCTTCAGTATATACAGTAGTAGGTTAATGGAAGAATTCTTCTGTCAATCTAGCTACCAGCTCTTAGAAAGATGGATTAATTATGTGGACATGAGAACCTCTCCTCTGAAAGTACGTAGCGTCTTTGCGGTAGTATTCCAAGACATACAACACCTATGTCAAAACCTCTTCTGGGGTATGGGCTATGTCTACACTATGAAACTATGTCAATGTAGCTATTTGGATATAGTCTAAGAACAGGAGTCAGCAACCTATGGCTCGGTAGGGAGCCAGATCAGCTGGAGATCAGCTCTCCCCCACCCTGTCCCAGCGCTCCCTTCAGCAGGAAACCTGTGCTGGCGCTCCAGCCTCACGCCCGCGCCACCCCCTCCTCCCCAAGATTGAAGCACCAGCACTGGCTTCCTGTGGAAGAATGTGAGGGGAAGGGGAGAAAGTCAGTGCTGGATCTAGCTGGGGGGGTGGGGGGAGAAGCAGAGCCAGAAATGGCTGCACACACTGCCACTACCCTTTCCACAGCTGGGGGAAGGCAGTGCAGGGACATGCTTCCTGGAGGCTTTTACAGCTGCTCCTATTGGCTGGAATCTGACCAATGGGTGCAGCGGGAGGCGATGCCTGGAACGACAGTAATGTGAAAGCAGGTAAGTGGCCCTCCAGCCCCTCTCATCACTTGATAAGACCCCACACCCCCAGCCCTCCCACCATACTGTTGAGACACTGAACTGCTAGCCCCTTCACTCACTGCCCTGCTGAGACCCTGCACTTCCAGCCCCATCCATCATACGCCCCAAGACAAGACCTCCCACCCCCTAGACTGCTCCTACACCCTCCCCCACCCCCAGCCAGACACCCTACCCCAGTGGACTCCTGCACTCTCCTCCTGTGCCTTACACCCTACTCCTAGCCTGTTCCTGCACCTGCCCCCAGTCAGACACCCTATCCATCCCCAACCTGCTCCTGCCCCCTTCTCCTGGCCAGACACTCTACTCACAACACACTCCTGTGCCCTCCCTCCCACCCAGACCTCACACTCTCACCCCCTCCTGCACCCCACCTCCTGCCCAGATCCTGCAGCCCCCCATCCCTATCCCTACTCACAGGCAGCCCTGTCTCATACACTGAACCCCTCATTTTTGGCCCCTCCCCAGAGGCTAGGGGGCCCACAAAATCCACTAACTCTGGAACCCCAGAAAAGTTAATCCGGCCTGAGGCCTTGAACCTCAGTTCTTCCTCCCCTACCATGGGGCTCGAGTGCCAGGGAAGTGAGGTGCTTCATTTGGGGGCCACATCAGTTTTGGGTTGGGGTTTTTTGAAGTTTTTTTTATTTTTTTTATTTTCCTTCTCATTTATTTTGTGGTCCTGGACTGATTTTTCTGTGAGTCAGTGGCCCCCAACCCAAAAGAAGGTTTCCCACCCCACCATGAAGATAATGTAGAAACCTTTTGCACTGGACATAATATTTTACTACATTAAAAATGAAGCCTGGCCAACAAAACCCCAATTGGGGCACAGTCGCCATCTGGCCGCAGCGTCCTGTCCCCAGCCTCGATCATGGGGCAGGCCCTGTGGTCCAGCCTACATGTGGCCACAGGAAGGGCTGGTGGAGGCCCACCCCCTGCTGTGGCACAGGTAGGAGGGGAGGCCATGATCCGGCTGCAGCAATACTAACCCGTCCCCTTGTCCAGCCACCCAGCCTTGGCCAGGTAAGGTAATTCAGCCCTAGGACTCCTCCCCTCATATTCTATTTCCTACCCCTAGCACCCTGCCCTGCCTCCTGCACCTCCCACACATACTAACCCCCTTCCTTAAGCCCCTCATATACTCCAACCCTGACTCCTGCCCCCACCCTCTGCAGCAGCAGAAGTCCCATAACATTAAGACTATGAGTACAAGGTTTCATTTATTATATTATTCATCATCATGTCATTTATCAATAATATTAAGTTATATATTTTCAGTCATGCAATTTAGCATTCTTATATGGCTCTTTGAAGACCAATTGTTCTGAATTTTGATGCAGTTTGGCTCTTTAGATTGGAAAGATTGCCGACCTGTGCTAAGAGGAACAGATGGTTTCTTGAAGCCTACATGCCAGTTCCATGCTCTAGTCCAGTGGTCCCCAACCATTTGGGGTTGCCGGGTGCCAGGGGGCGTGGCCGTTCGTCCGCCGGGCGCCCGGGGGGGGGGCTCCCCCATAGCTGCATTCCGGGGCTGGCACTCTCCCCTCAAGCACCGCACACCCGGGGCCGGCGCTCTCTCCCCCTCCCTCCCCCAAGCGCCGCGCGCCCGGGGCTGGCGCTAGCGCTCTCTCCGCAAGCGCCGTGCGCCTAGGGCCGGCGCTAGCGCTCTCCCCCTATGCGCTGCAGGGGGTGAATCCGCGACGCCCCCGGGGCCGGCGCTCACCGTGCGCCCGGGGCCGGCTCCGGCACCGGCACCGCGCATGCGCCAGGTGCCCGAGGCCAGGCCAGCCCTGAGCACTTGGCGGGCGCATAGAAATGTAATGAAATGTAACGGCTCTAGTCTGTAATGGCTTGTACCCAAATGGTAGGATAACAGGTTCTCAACATGTGTCCCACCAAAACTGTAAACCCATGAAAACTAACCCCACATTCATAAAATCCCACACTTATATTTTCACATATGAAAATAAAAAGAAAGCATGAAAACTTTGAGAAGACATTCTGTGCTATGCCTCCTACTTCTTCCCCCCATAGAAAATAAGGTCAGATGTGCAGGAAATAATATAAATCATCCAAGAACCGCAAACTAAACACCTACTGAATTTAAAATATCTTGGGAAACACCCTTTAAAGACAAACCCTTATAGTAACGATACATAGTTTTGAGACAAAACTATAGATTTTTGTGTATATTAGATGCAAACACAAACCTCTCATCTCTACAATGTTTTCTGATAACACCATGGGTTTTGAGAGTCCCCTACAATTTAACAGATAATTCCTTAAAAACAACTGTTAGTCCTGCGGTACCTTAGGGTATGTCTAGACTACAGGCTTACGTCAACATAAGTTTTGTCAACAGAAGCTGCTTTGTCGACAAAACCCTGTAGTCTAGACGCAACCCTACAGGCAATAACACCTTCTGTCGACAGAACTCTGTCAACAGAAGGCGTTATGCCTCGTAAAATGAGGTTTATCAGCGTCGACAAAACTGCTGAGTTCTGTCGACATTATGTCGACAGAACTCAGCGGTAGTGTAGACGCAGGTATAGTTTTGTCGACAAAAGACCACTTTTGTCGACAAAACTCAGTAGTCTAGACACACCCTATGAGGAAATTGTAGATGAGGAGAAGGAGGAGGAAAATGCACAGCAGTCAAGCAGAGGATCCAATCTCAAAGTTTTTTACATTTTGGGGGCATCCCCTCCCAGGACTTATTGCTGCCTGATCCTGACGGCAGGGAGGGCACTTCTGGTGAGCTCACATTTTTAGTCATGCTACCGTGGATAAATGTAATTGGGTTTTATCTGTTTGATCTGCCCTGAGAGGTACAGTGGCAGCCACTCTGTACCTGATGCCTGAAAATGTTTGTGAACCTGTCTGGAGAAAGAGCAGGAATCCTCCCTGCACATCTCCATAAAGCTTTCAGAGGAATTCTTTCATCCTTCTCACAAGATTCCTGGGGAGGCCTGTCTTATTCAGTCATCCATAGATAGATCACCTTTCTGTACCAACCCAGGACTAAGTGATCTGGCATCTTTGCAGCACAAAGCATTGCAGCATAAGGTCTAGGTTTCTGGGCACATTCAGTCAGCATCTGTTCCCCATCATACTCTTTAATTCAGAGAAGACTGATGTTGCACATGGCAACCTGGATGAAATACTGGAAGCTTTCTAATCAATAGCAGTGAGGCAATCCACCTCCGTTTGCTCATCCCCAACAAATCATGACCTCAGGTTTGCTGTCCTCTTTGCAAAAGGCTGGGAGGGATTATTCCAGAGAACAGGTTCCCCCGCCTGCATACACGGGTGGCAAACACACACTGGTAACATGATCCCCTACAAAGCCACCCAGGTTCCTGACCCTTGCAGGACCCCTTACAAATGCAGTCCCTTGTTGCAAACACAGAAGCTTAGATAGCCATGGAGGCTGTACTTTGCAAGCACTCTGTCAAATATTTTCAAAGTGATGCAAAAGAACAAAAACTGCAACCTGTTACATGCCTGCTACCAAACCAAGTCCAGCTGCCCTGTGCTGCATCTTCTACCTGCCTGGTACGTGCTTAAAATAACTTTGGCATTGTACATAAAGCATGCCTTTTTTTGCAGCAAAGTGCCTCTGTCACTGTAATTGAGTTAATTGTCTGTGTTTTACAATGTATCTTCTCTAAAGTCTACCCTTGATTTTTTTCCACCAATGCAGCTGCAACAGTGAATCTGTTACCCACTCCCACAGATCCTCCAGCACTTCAGGCTATCACAGATCAGCAGGCGAAAAAAAAAGTACACGGGATGAAATGTCTAATGAGCAAATGCAATCCGCCCACATTGACAGAGCACAACTGAACTCATGGAGGAGAACAATGTTACAGATCACACACACTGAACAGGAGGAGTGGAGAGCCTGCTGGGAACATGAGCTAGATGAGAGGCTGAGGCACGTGGAGGAGTAAACAAAGCTGGTGAGGCACCTGGTAGAGGTGCAGGAAGAGCATCTGGTGCACAGATTTATTATGATAAATCACGTGCTCTCCTCACCAAGTTCCATACCCTCCTCTCCCAGGTGGCCAAGAATGAGGGGGGAGGGATCAAAGGGAAGTCACAGGCTGCCTTCCTCTCAACTCCCAGGGATGTTTCCACAGCTTTGATTGCTACCCAGGAGCAGGGCCGGCTTTAGGCCAATTTGCCCGATTCCCCCCGAATAGGGCCCCACGCCTAAGAGGGCCCCGTGCCCTAAAGCCGGAAGTGTGCTGGCGTGCCGGGCGCACTGCGTGAGGGGGCGTCATCCCCAGAGGAGGAGAACGGTGGCTTCCCTGCGCTGCAGGAGGGGTGAGTCAAGCGCAGAGTCGGTCCCAGAGTTTGGCGGGAAGGCTGGGGATTTAAAGGGGCTGTGACACTTTTTGTGTGCTGTGGTTTTTTTTTTTGCTCAACAAAAAATCCTGCCTGCTGCGGCCCCGTCAGCCCTACCCAGGAGGATTGTAATATTCCTCTTGCCTTGAGCCTTCTACACGCCCCAATCAGAGCTCACACTCTGAATTCCCTTTCTGTTCTCTGTGTTTCCTCAAAAATGCATTATTTCAGAGCAGGATCTTTACTGTTTGTGTCAATAGTTGCATGGGAGACAGTATACAGGTCAATACATGTAATGCAGAGGGTTTTAAGGGTATTAAGAGCAACATACATGACTGTCACATCACTGCCACAGAACTGGTTTTCAAAGCCTCTCTGATTTGCAGTGATCCACAATGTGCTCTATTGCCCTTGTGTCTAGCAGTTCATAATTAGCGGGTAGATTATTTGCCTCAAACCCCGTCCCGGCCAGAAAATGTAACCTAGGTGATAAACTCCAAAAGTGTCCCTTTAAATGGCCAAAGGCACAATGTGACCCCACCAGTCTGTGTTTGTGTCATGGCACCAGAAACAATGTTCCAGTGTGTCCAGAGGATCAAATGCTAGCGGCATTTGCCAGTCACTCAATTCAATGGTTCCTGCACGTCTGTGTTCGTTGCCGCCTCACGTTCTTCCTTGCTCCAGCAGCTCCTGGAGAAACCACAGCATAAGGGTGACCTGTTTATAATGCCTGCCACAGCAGTCTGCCCTGCTAAGATACCTGCACAAATAACTAGGGAAAACAGGGCACACAGATTGCTTGCCATTGTTCTTAAGCAGGGAGTGAAGGAATAGATAAGTGCATTATGAGGGGCTGACAACATGTACCCAGAACCACCATCATGTTATTGTCTCATCAGGCACTGGGAGCCTAACCCAGAATGCAAAGGGTCAGCAGGAACTGTGGAACGGCTACCCAAAGTGCATCACTGTTAAAGCTGAAGGTAGCCACACTACTGGGGATGCACTCCATTGACTTCATGTGCCCGGTGAGGACAGACACCTTTGACTTTGTAAATTCGAGGGTTAAAAAGCAGACCTTAATTTCAACCTAATTTCTTAGAAGTAATAAAGCAGTGCAAGCCACTCTGTATAGTTTATACTGCAATAGTTTCCATTGTAATTTAAATTTCCCCAGCACCACTCTTTCAACCCCTTCCTCTCCTCCCGCCCGCCCCAAACAACCCAGTAATATTGACTTCACAAGTTGCAAACTAGGGGTCTAGGACAAATGTAGAACTTTTTTTTCCAAAAAGTTTAAGTGGAGACATGGGCAAGAACATGGTGAACGGAGAAATGTGTCAGATGAATGAGCACATTGCAAGTCAAATGCTGGACTCTTATGCAAATGAATAAACCAATTCCATACCAATTTGTAAATATGTAATGTTTATGGAGAGACACACACACTTGTGCTAAGGAATGCATAACAAGTAGGAATACATTTAATAAAGGACAAAGCATATTCAAACAGTTGATGGGGACTCCCTCTGCATTTGATTTAAGTTATAACTCAACTAGCGCGCTTTTCTTAATTCACAGTTTACAAAAAGCAAGCAGCAGAACTTTAGCTGTGTGACTGGAAATCAATTTTAAAGTTTAGGTCCAAGTGAAGAGTCCAACAATGGAAAGCTGTCCCCATCTGCCAGCAGTTTGATACCAATGGTTCCTTTGTTTCCACATCAACATATGTTTCCATATTCACTCCCCCACTACCATGGATGGCATTAATTGTCAATTTTTTTTTAAACAGTCTCAGAAGAAAAGTTAAGGACTGAATGGAAACAGAGAGCTCTCTACTTCTTTATTTCTAATGATGGCTCCTCTAGATCAGGATGAGTTACACATCGGTAGGATAATAAAAGGAAGTTAGTACTCTTCTCTGTTCCTTTTTAAATGCTCAAAGGAGAAATAAAAGACTGGGGAATTTCAAAATTGCTACTTTATAATCTTTCAATGGTATCATCTTAACTTTATAAAAACAGCAATGCATGGATTAGTCAGTTCCTTATGGTTTGACTGCACGATGCAAACTGTTTTATGATTATATCTTTGACTCACATTTAAAGGTGCCAAGGGCTTTAGCTATATGCTTCTTAATTTTTTAGCTAAATCAAATGAAAATAAAGAAAAAATGTTCTTGTAACATCAGTTATATTGAGGGATTTTTTTAAAATCACTTTCACAGTTTAAAATGAAGCTCTCAGAGGCAGAACAGTAACTAATGGAAGCCTGTTCTGTCAGATTGATCCTGCTTTACATCTTTATTTGCTTTTGCAAAAGAAACATTGAAAGTTAGTTTTTTATATAAATAGATGAAGAGCTCAGATTATATAACTAAAATGAATTGCTCAACTAATAATGCTTATTGGTTAGTAACTTTAAATTTGTATTTGAAAGCAATCTCCCAGGAAAAAGGCCCCAGCTATAACTGTTGTACCACCCCCATGTTTACTATATAGAGGGTCAAAAAAACACTTGAGAAAATACCAGTCCAGTACCTTCACTTTAGTTATTGAAACAACTGTTGACAACAAAGACTATGGGTACGTCTAGACTACAGGCTTTTGTCAACAGAAGTTTTGTCCACAGATACTGTCGACAAAACTTCTGTCGACAAAGAGCGTCTACAATACATTCAGTTCTGTCGACAAAGCAAGGTGCTTTGTCGACATGGTAGTGTAGACGCAAAGGACAGTTTACATTCAATAACACCTTCTGTCGACAGAAACTCTGTCGACAGAAGGCGTTATGCCTCGTAAAATGAGGTTTACCAGCGTCGACAAAACTGCTGAGTTCTGTCGACGTTATGTCGACAGAACTCAGCAGTAGTGTAGATGCAGGTATAGTTTTGTCGACAAAAGTCCACTTTTGTCGACAAAACTCTGTAGTCTAGACACACCCTTAGTTCTTATATGTTTTTATTTAATGCATTTGATTTATTTGTATTCAATACTATGTTTAACATATTCTTCATTAGGCTTATTTCACCATCACCACCAACTGCAATCATTGAGAATGTTGTCTATTTTTTCAGGTTGAAATTTCAAACTCACAAGATTTAGACCAAGAACATCTATTGAAAAATAGCAAATTTAACATTACAATCAGAAAATTTTCAGAAGAGATTTGTTTCAGAGCGTGAATTAACAAACAATTAAGATTAATGTGTGAAAGCATGGACAGTATTTTTTCTCTCCATCTTTTTTCTGTTGTTACAAAAAGGGATCAAAATAAACCTTGCTGTGAAGAGGCCCTCCACAATAAACAACACACCAGAAAACTAAGGATTAGAATACGGAGCTAAAGGAAAGACTGTTACCTACCCATCTAACTCTATGACCTTTTAAGCCTGGAGCTAACTAGTAAAAGGATAATTTGTTTGCTCACACACATGCACACAATATCTGACACTCAATACAAAATATACATAGGAGCACTGAGAGTAAGTTTCAACACAGTTCTATATATCATATAATTAATATTTTTCTCAGTTGTACAACATAGTCAAAACGTAGCTCATTGTTTTCATCCCTATATACACATGGTATAATTCTGTTCTAAAGTAAGAGCTGCACTCTCAGCTCGGCCACACAGCCTAAGACAACCAGACAATACTGGAGATATGTATAAACTTACTAGCATCTGATTTTGTGAGCTAATGGTGATGTTTTTACCCTGTATGTTTAATCACAATTTAAACTAAATTGCTAGGATACAACCTCAGTTTGGTATTCTGGTCCATTTATCATCAAAAGTCATATTTAAAAAAAAACTGTGGTATTCTCAGTGAAACTTGGAACACTGTTCTCAACATGCAAGAAATACCACAAAAATAAGCTCTTTTCATACTATTTACCAAGACAACCAACCAGTACAAAAAAGTAAAAGAAAGGGAAGAGACAATACTGGAACAAAACAAAGCAAAATGAACAGAGGATAAACAGCTACAGGCAAAATGAAGAGGAGACATCAGGGCAGAACCAATGCTGCTGGCCATTGTATATTTCTGTCAAAGTGGCTACTAAGCCCTACCTTTCAATCAACTGTGTCGTCTTCTGCACTTGCCCTCTCATCCCTCATCGCTTTTTCTCGAAGGGCTACAACTACACTGCAGCACTATTTCAGGATACCTGAGGTACCCCAAAAAAGCTATTCTGCGTCTTTCAGAGTCCACGTTATTTCAAAATATAATGGGCTCGCTATTCTGACGTTCTTGTACACCTCATTCCACAAGAAGCAAGAGACATTTTGGAACAGAGATTCATTTCCAAATAAGTGCTGTGCAGACAGCACCAAATTTCAAAATAAGCTATTCTGAAATAACATTGAAATAAGACCGCAATTTGCATAGCTCAAATTGCTTATTTCGAGTTAAAGTGCAGTGTAGAAGCACTCCCACCATCCACATCTCCTAATGTCTGCTCAGGAACTGCCACCTCTGCTCCCATTAACTCTTTTACCATCTGCATAATCCCTTTTACTCAGCTGCTAAACACTTCCAAGCCTCTACAATTAATAAAAGGCCAAAACCAGATTACTACTGTAATGCGCAGTGCTGAGAAAGTGTAACTCTCATATTAGTGTATCTTTATTTGAAGACATAAAATTAATATTAGCAGCATGACCACATACACACATTATTGTAAAAACAAAAATCAAAAGACCCAAGATATATTGCTCAAGGTAAAAACATGATCTCATATGAAGATATCCTGAATTACTAAATGTTCCCAGAAACTCTTTTTAAAGGAACTTGGAAATGAAAGGCTGCTGAAAGGGCATAATTTGTCTGTCACTTCTTTTTACACTTTTGCTGTAGGAGGACAAGGCCTCCTATTTATGATTATTTACACAAAAAGTGACACATTACATAGTTTTATGTACTATGATGATTGTTGCATGCACAGCTAATATTCAATTTAATTTGCTGGTATTCAGTCCCACTTTTGTGGGAGATGTTCATAAGCAGGCAATGTTCTTACTCAAGTGTACAAAGTAATGCATTTAACATCTTAACTTCTGTGGTTTTTTCCTATTTTACAGTTAACCATTTTTGTGATCTTACTGTAGAAATTCTGCCATCTTCCAAAATGGAGAAAAAATGCTTGAATCTCAGGGTTTACAGTGAGAACTGAATGATTTGGTTGACAAAGTGAATTTGTCTATGATAATTACAGTGATAGGTGTTTTGAAAACCTTCTATTAACACTGTTTCTTAAAATGTAAGAAGAATACCCAATGTAGCTCAAAAGATTTAAAAATTAAGATATGTACACCTTTACCATCATATGGCCAAGCTAAGAGAGAGTATTGATGTCATTTTCCTAAATGGGACCCAGCTTTGAAAACTGTGGGAAACTAAGCTCTAAGAACAGCAGAAGCACTGTATGTCCACTTTGTTGAAATCTAAATTTCATCTATGAACCTGTAGGGACTAAGGCAAGCATAGGCAAAATATGGCCTGTGGGCTGGATCCACTGAGAAATGTGGCTGCTGGGCCCTGTTTCTGTTTCAAAACTATTGGGAAGGGGGGAACACTTCAGGAGCTGCCCCTGCCCCCAAACACAATCCCATTAGCTGGTTTCTGGCCAGAAACTGGCCAATGGGAGCTTGAATAACAGGTAGCCAAGAAGAACCCTGCCCCATCTCCTTGGCTTAGTTATTCACATAAGCACATGGCTGGGCAGGAAGGCTGGCTGGCTGGGAAATGTTTTAAACTCTGCAAGCCTTAATTCTGCAGGCAGACAGGTTTGGCTGCTGGCTGGTAAGTCTCCTGACCAGATCCTGCTTCTGGCACTCGAGCCCTTCTCTTCCCCAACCCTTTGCCCCCCCCATCAATATATCCAAACCCTTGCCCCCCTCTTGTACCCATATCCCCTCCCAGATCTGACACCCCAATCTCATGCCCCAGATCACAATCTCCTTCTACCCTAGGTCATATCCTAAACCCCTGTACTCCAGTCCCCTGCCCTAGGTCACAACTGCCTGTTTCCTCCCAACTCCCTCCCAGACTACATTCTCCCTCCTGCACCCCAGCCCCTTACCCCAAGCTCCCGTCTGCACCCAACCTTCATCCCAGATGCCACATCTCGTCCATTAATATCATGGAAGAGTACGGCCCTCGACCACTTTCCAAAATTTTGAAGTGGTCCCCCATCAAAAATTATTGCCCACCTCTGGACTAGGGCATGGGCTCAAGCCTAATAGTTATACATCAGGAATTAGAACAAGAGAGACAAGAGTCAAACCAGGGCCCAAGCAAAACGCTGAATCTGGCATCAGACTCAAGGTACACAGGTTGAACCTCTGTAATCCGGACTTCCCAAGTCCATCAACACCCCTAGCCCAGCATCGTTGGCAACCCTGTGGGTGCTCTGGGGCTGGAGAACTCTCAGGGAAAAACAGGCAGATTGGGGCCAGGAGTCTAGCTGGACTAGGGAAGAGCTGAGCTCTAGGGCCAGCATCCTGGAGCCCTGGCAGAGCCCAGCTGGAGGTTAGGAATGGAGCCTTTGGATCTGGTGACCAGGGTTGGAGGGGACAATATTGACCTCCACTGGTATGGCAAATTCCCTGGTACTAGACTGAGTAAGTTCAACCTGAACTACAGTCTAGGATCAGGGGGATTGGGAGTGAGGTGGGAAAGCAGGTACCAGGAACAGACAAGGATCTGGGATTAGGAGGGTGAGACTAGGAAGGCAGAGTTCAACAATCAGGCAAGTTAGGCAAGATTCATAGCAGCAGCCAGCTAGAAAGTCACTCAGACAACTTCCTATGCCTCTTTCTGGTTTAAGTATGGTCTTCGCCAATGGGTGGAACTAGACATCTTCCCCCAATCAGAAGCTTCATGGGTGGGTCCTTTGTGAGCTAGAGCTTTCACTACCTCCCTTCTCTACTGTATCAGATGAGCTGCTGGGTGACAATCATGATCTCAGCACTGCCTAGGAATCCATGGGTCCAGGTCTACAGTCCACAATCACTTAGGCTACGTCTACACCGCACAGTTATATTGGAATAAACTATTCCGGAATACTTATTCCAAAATAGCACAGCTATACTGCAGGGAAGCCTCAAAATTAGCCCAAGGCTGGCTTCCTTAATGTACATGTGCTATCTCGATTTAGAGCCCCAGGAAGAATCACTTAGAATGGCCCTGGTGAGGAACTATTTCAAAACAGCAGAAGTGGAGCATCTACACACACCTTATTTCAAAATAACTATTTCACAATAGGCGTTATCTTTCATAGAACGAGGTTGTCAGAAGTTGGAATAAGCCGTCCATTATTTCAAAATAACGGAATTGTTGTGTAGTTATTGCTCACATAGTTATTTCAGAATAACGACCGTTACTCCGAAATAATTTTGCTGTGTAGACACATCCTCTCTGAACTAAGAAAGGGTTAGGTTCAAATTTTATTGGAAAAGAAATTATGTCGTGTATTTAAAACTGGGACTATATAGCATTTAAGATTGGAAGCCTCAATGCTCCAAGTGACACAGAACATATGAACACGACTAATCCAGCTCACCAGAAGCCATCTTTTTAGCATCACAGAGAAACTGCATTTTATGTATTCCATTTTCTGACCAAGCTGACAGCTAGAAAACAGATTTTTTCTAGATCTTTTGTCTGACCATTATTTGAGGCAGGCAATAGCTGGTAATTTTATTACCTTCTCCAAGTTAGTGAGAAAACTCTCATTTAGCTATATTATGAAAATATGTTCCTTTGTATATAAGTATTATGATGTTAAAAATGGGGACATTTTGCATAATCCTTAATTCTGAGAGATTTAAGTACGTAATTACTTTAATTCAATGTAATATTGTAGTTCTATTAAAGCTACTGTAAAATCTGAAGTAAAAAACAAATGACTAGTTGTGTGCAGAGATTCTTACCTTCTCTGAGAGCTGTGGTTCTGAAACAACTCTGAATCACTGTCCTTTGACGTTGGAGAACCCTTATATGTGTAAAAAACATCCTCTGTTTCTGTAATATAGGCAATCTCATTTGTAAGGTTGTCTACGGATGAGTGCCGTGGTTTACGAATCTCATGACGCAATCTAGGACTCCTCCTTAAGAGAAATACAAGTAGGTTGAAACAGAATCCTTTGGAAAATTCTTTTAAAATGACTAATTCTATTGCAAAACATGCCCTGAGATCTAAATTACAGCACACTAAGTTTCACTTCAGCAGCAGAAAAATTGGTTGCAATTATACAAGTATGGAACTGGAAGGGACCTTGTGGTATCATTAAGTCCAGCGCTCTGTGCGAAGAAAGAACAAAATAAAGCAGAACTATCCATGACGTGTTTGTCTAATCTGTTCTTCAGACCCTCCAATAATGAGAATTCCATGACCTCCCTTGAAAGCCTATTGCAGTGTTTAACTATCCTTATAGTTAGAAACTTTTTCATAATATCTATCCTAAGTCTCCCTTGCTGAAGATTAAACCCATTGCTATTTCTCCTACCTTCACTGGACATTGAGAACAATTGATTATTATCCTCTTTATAAACAGCTCATAACATATTTGAAGACTTATATCCCCCATCAGTCTTCTCTTCTCGAAATGAAACATGCCCAGTTTTTCAGCCTTTCCTCATACAAAAGGTTTTCTAAACCTTTTCATTTTTGCTGCTCTACTGTAGACTCTCTCCAATTTGTCCTCATCTTTCCTAAAGTGTAGCACTCAGAATTAGAAACAGTACTCCATCTGAGGCCTCACTAGTGCAGAACAGAGAAGGATTATCACCTACTGTGTTTTACATATAAGATTGTTATTATACCCCAGTATGATATTAATGATTATTAAATATTTCTTAAAATCTTGGTTAGTTCCATGTGATGATACAATGTACAAACCACAGCAAATTAACTGAAATCTGTAATATGAAAGTGCTTTCACAAAGAAATAAACTGATTAATTTTTCCCAGAAATGTGTTATAATGGTCAATTTCCTTGGTAGATAACTTGTTTTAAAATAACTTAGACTTTAACAAAATATACACACTATAATAAATTATATACAATGCCTTTATGTTCTGTATTATAAGTGTACAATAAAATTGAGCAACTGTTTTTTTTCCTTTGGTTTTTTTTGGTAAGGCTTAAACTTTGTTTACCAATTAGGGGTAACAGGAGGAGACCGAGAAGGAAGGCTT
Organism: Pelodiscus sinensis; assembly: GCF_052426305.1. NCBI lineage: Eukaryota > Metazoa > Chordata > Testudines > Trionychidae > Pelodiscus > Pelodiscus sinensis. The sequence goes on from NC_143053.1 coordinate 150,778,202, forward strand.
TTGGTCTCTAGGTTTTCAACAGATAAAGATCTCCTCATAGTTGGGTTCCAAACCATTCCACCTATGACTTTTCTGAAATACTGGCTGTTTACAGACCTGAAAGGAAATAAAAATGCCCTTTAGAATAACTTTTTATATAGAATATGAAATCAGTTACATTTATGTAAATACATTTCATATGTAATTGTAATTTCAACTGAGAGGAAATGCTTCAAAAATCCTGATAGAAGAAAAACACTTTCATTTCAGCAAGATATAGTTAAGATCAAAGCAGACTATGAAGAGCTTCAAAAAGATCACACCAAACTAAGTGATTGGGCAACAAAATGGCAAATGAAATGTAATGTTGCTAAATGTAAAGTAATGCACATTGGAAAAAATAATCCCAACTATACATACAGTATGATGGGGACTAATTTGGCTACAACTACTCAAGAAAGAGATCTTGGAGTCACTGGTCAATTCTCTGAAAACATCCACACAATGTCAAAAAGCAGTAAAAAAGCAAACAATGTTAGGAGTCAAAAAAGGGAGAGAGAATAAGATAGAAAATATCTTATTGCCTTTATATAAAACTATGGTACGCCCACATCTTGAATACTGCATAAAGATGTGGTCAATTCATCTCAAAAAAGATATATTGGCACTGGAAAAGATTCAGAAAAAGGCAACACAAATTATTAGGGGTTTGGAACAGGTCCCATATGAAGAGAGATTAAAAAGACTTGGACTTTTAATCTTAGAAAAGAGGAGACTAAGGTGGAATATGATAGAGGTCTATAAAATTATGACCGGTATGGAAAAAGTGAATAAGGAAAAGTTATTTACTTATTTCCACAATATAAAAACTAGGAGTCGCCAAATGAAATTAACAGGCAGCAGGTTTAAAACAAACAAAAGGAAGTTTTTCTTCACTCAGCACATAGTCAACCTCTGGAACTCCTTGCCAGAGGATGTAATGAAGGCTAGGACTTTAAGTGGGTTCAAAAAAGAGCTAGATAGATTCATGGTGGTTAGGTCCATCTATGGCTATTAGCCAGGATAGGTAGAAATGGTGTGTCTAGCCTCTGTTTGTCTGGGAATGGGTGACAGGAGAGAGATTACGTGAGGATTACTTGTTGTGTTCCCTCCCTCCGGTATCTGAAGACAGGATAGATCAGGGTTTCCCAACCTATGGGTCGGGTCCCAAATATGGCTCGCCATTACATTTCAAAAGGGTTGCCAGGTGTCTCCCCAGGTGGCTCTTAAGGAGCCATTCACATATTTTTTGAATTGCTCTAGGTCACCAAGTCTTCCTGAATTGTCAAAATGGGTCCCAATCTGGAAAAGGCTGGGAACCGCTGGGATAGATGGACCGTTGGCCTGACCCAATATGGCCGTTCTTACGTGTTTGGTTCACTAATTCATATCCAAATTGTTTTTTGGTTTTTTTAATATTAGATAGATAGAAGTTTCTTACTTTGTTTTGCAAATCTGAATTCCAATCTAGTTAATAGATGTAATTGGCAAATAATATTAATGCTGTCATTATTTTGTTAAAACTAATAATTCAATGATTTCATCATTACCTAAACTTTCTCAAAAATTAATTTTTCTTCATTTAAGACCTGAAACATTTACATGCCATTCTCATTTAAGTGACAGGAAACTAGATGTAGAAAGACTGGCAAAATAAGGCAATGTTCGTGTACATAATTAAGAGCCTCATTCTTAAAAATTATGTTTGTTCAAATGTTATACTATGAAAGTTACACACACTAATTAGAGTAACTATTGTGTCTTGAAGGAATAAGTTCTCATATGTTTATTAAAGCAATATTGACACAATCAGCTTTAACATCCACTAATTTGAAAAAAGTGAGCATCATGGTAAATTATAGGACAGTCTTATGTATGAATTTTTTACTGTAACGTTATATTAACTAATGATTAGCCACACATCTCATTTTTTATTTTTATCCTAGTTTCAGAAAAAATAAGGCCACACTCCACTGAGATGCTTATTAAGAAAACAGCAGCAGAGTTCAGCAGGAGGCTGGTTGCTAATTTTTTAAATTTCAACTGCTAAGATGATCTGCATCTAAGAGTGAGTCATGGAGAAAGTCCTACACTTCTCATGAAAACTGTAGGTGGAATGGAGGCGGTAATAGTGATGTGAGGTCTGGGATCTGGAACAGTGCCAAAAATAAGTACTGCTCAAACGAAGGATCAGAAATATATTAGGCCCATTTTCTCATAAATGGTCATAGCAATTAAATGTTATATCATTAGTAACAGGGATTCCCACCATTTTGACAACTCGTAGGATGGATATGTAGGCTGTGATTTATGAACTCTCTCAACACTAACTGGTCACCCAGAATAGCACTGCTTTACAGCAGTTATCCAGATCATACTAGACCTAAATTCCCATAGTAAGATCCTTAGATCTCTGCAGTAAGTTTCCTGACTGTATACATTATTATAGTATTTTCCTTCATTTTTATTTTCTGACTGTTTTACCATTTCCTTCCCCCAAAAAAGGTACTAAAGCAAAAATGTATTATTTTATTTTTCCTCCTTGGGGACTATCTGTGACACAACAAAAAGACAGAGGGAAATAATTTTAAGTATGGCAGGTAGAGGTGGAGGTTAGGAAGCAGCTCTCTTTTCCAGTTGAGAATCTGCCCTCCGGCTCTCTGCTGGATAGAACTTGCATGGCACGAGTTAAGATTTCTCTCTTTGGAAAGCTATGAAGCCTGGAGCATATGGCTTTCTGACACACAAAAATATATAGGCAGTGGACTATTGGATAGAAACAATTCTCCCTCATTCTAATTAAACAATTATATTTCATTTTCCATAATTTTGCTCTCTGGAACACATGGTAGTTAAAATTCTTTAAGTTGATTTATTAGGTGTCTTTAGTTCTGATCAAAGGATTTGTCATCTATGATTTTAAACTTCATTTCAAAGTTGACTTGAATATCAGCCCACAACTAGAAGTGAAAATGAATGTATCCTATTCTCATATTTAAGGCCAAAAGGGAGGACTGTGATAATCTCACCTGACCTCCTTTGGAAAACAGGCCATAGAACTTTCCCAAAATAATTCCTAGACCATCTCTTTTTAAAAAAATCCAATTTGGATCTCAAGATCATTATCAAGGTATTAATATATTCCATCATACTGTTTGATCTGAATGCAAAAAAGAGGAATGAGGGGAAATTGAGGGTGTTTACTTGTTTGGGGACTTTGAAGGGGGAGGGAGAGTGTTTCTTTTAAAAAACCATGATCATTTGTTAGGATGGGGAAAAATCTCCTTTAGAACCTATGGCTATCGTCCATTTTTTTGAAGTTTATGTGCTCACCATGTTACTGAAACTGAAGCCATGCATACTGTAATTGTTCTGGCTCAAATCCCAGAATGATAAGAGTTCCAGTAGCTAGTCTATTATTTTAGATAAAGGCCATATGATTGGCAGCAGTACATTCTTTGGGCAGAAAACAACAAGATTTTTCATTTTACTGGAATAAGTTAATTTAATAAAGTCTTTCAAAACTAACAAAAGAATTTTAATTAGCCAGATGGCAGAAAACTCTAGGTTTTTTCATAGTCAATTTATTGATGGAACTGGAGACTCACAGGCGTGTTTACCACCACTGAAAAGGAGAAGGCTGCCTGCTTAAAATATATGGTAAGGCTTTTAATGAGTGCATTTTTCTGAGGTACAGAATCCATTGGATCCAGATCACACAATACTGCCACCAGGATCTGGGAGAAGTGGAAAACTTTTTAAATTTACACAAGAAGCTTTAGGGAAAAGAGGAGGGACTGTCAAAATCCTCTAGCTATTAAAGAATGGCACCTAAAACTTCCCAATGAAGAATTTGGTACAATATCTAACAATTGACAAATACCTAGGATTTAAAACACTTTATAACAAATTCTGAGAAAATGTTTTCTGAAATTTTCACTTTTTTTCTCCTGAGTTGACTTTGATGAGGAGTGCTCCAAAAAAGACTAAAGATTCGCTGAGTACCCACAATCTTTGGATTCTCTTCTGAGCTAACTTGTCTTTAGACCTTTGTAGCAATTGTAGCAAAAGATGTATATATCTATATCAAATGTATCAGACTTCAAAAAAAAAAATTTTTTTTGCCCCAAAAGAAAAATTTCTTTTAAAAGGCTTTTGCAATTAGATGCAATATGTATACCAACTAGCTCATATTCTTCTTTTCCCACAGCAGGTATAACCAGGACAATTTGAAAGTTTGGTTTTATTTGTATTTTTGTTTTAAATTGTCTACAAAAAAAATCCCCCTTAAGCTAGGTAATCTTACAATGTGCAATACCACTTATTTTCCAATATAGTAAATTTGTTTGACTACATTCTCTCACCGCAAACCCAGACAGCTTAATTTGTGATGCTTTTATTCTACTGGCTATCACGCTACATAGAGACAAGGGAGAGCTGCCTGCCTTATAAGTGCTAAACAAACTGCACAGATTTGCATGATATAAATAGTGATTTTTATTATAGCAATTTAGAAAAGGTGTAGAATTTATATACAGTACATCTTTTTACATTTTTCATCACAAAACTGCTACTGTGCAAGGGAAATTATTTTTCTCTTCACAAATTAAGTTACTGAGAACCTCAAACTATAGCCTTAATATTTCTATAAAAGTGCCACGGAGACATTACTAATCCCATTAGAAAGACATATGAACACTATGTTTTCAGTTACTGGTGATTAAACTGTACCTGCAATTAAGAACCTTGGAACTCTTTCTGATGGTATGATTTACATGCTAATACCTGAAAAAATGCCTCAAATCAAGAAAGGTAGAAAACAAAACTAAAATACTACATTTTCATTCATTTCTTCAGAAAATTAGCAGCCAGCAAGTTCTGCTGCTCACTTCCTACAGATTTGGAAGTTCCCATCTTTTCATCATTATACAGAATTTAGAAGAGTTAGTATTGCAGGAGCTCCTGAACTACTGAAGCTCCAAATACCTAAATATGTTTTGCATTGCATTAGCTCTTGATCACAAAAATCTAAACATTCCACCTGCTCTTATAGCCTATTTAAAAACACTAATTCCTTTGGTAATAGCACCCAAATATTAAGTCCAAATGTATTATAAAGAATAATTGAAAATAGATTCTTGAAAATATTATTCATTCAATTTAGCCATCCTTATTTTAGAACATTATACAGATTTCAATTTAAATCTTAAACCAGTTTAGAATTATGCAGGCTTCATTAGTGTATGATTCTGTCTTCTCTTTTTTCCTTATGAATGTTAAAAATAACAAAATTGTAAAAAAGCTTCCTTACCTCTGTTATTAACATAACCTGAGATTATTAAAACATCATAAATTTTCATCTTTAAACTGCTTATTTCTTTCAACTTTGAAAAGGAAAATAGGCATGTTCATTTTGTAAATGTATTTTATCATTAGTTTCCTGTCACTTTTGCTTTCTGGTTCTCTTATGCCTTTGCACAAGCATTGTGGTGAACCAAGTTTAAATCTTAAAGAACTGTTGTTTTTTTAATTTCATGAAATTTTCTATAAAATTAGGTCCCATAATAAGGATAACATGCTACAATTCTATTCCTGTTTCTACTGGAAGATCTCAGAATGCTCTGCAAACAACAAAACTTCAAGAAAGGTCTTATGAGGAATTAAATTTCTCTTTGCTTTACAGAACGGGAAATACACATAGTGTAGCCAGTCAAAGTTACATACCAAGTCTATGATAGTACTGGAAACAGGATTCAACTCATGAATTACAGTCCCGTGCTTTCAATGTTGAACAGAAAGTGTGTACGAGACTTAAAAATTAATTTTTAAATTAAATAGAAAGTCATGCCTGTAGGCACCATACTCACTTTGTTGGGTTTCTAGACCCAAAGGTCCAATAATGGGACAATATCTTTTTTTCATGAGGCAGTGACTTCTGTGTCTGAAAAAATGTGTGATGCTCTACACAAGATTTCCATAGATTTTTGCATGCTCTGTAATTTAACATGTTGAAGGCAACTATATGTTCTCTGGATTCATTCTATAATAAACAAACACATTATGTGTAAATACAGAATATGCAGATTGACCATATTAAGAAAAGGATGTAAAAGTCAAGTAAAGCTAACATGCATTTTTAAACAGAAAAGCCATCAGTAAGTGCAAAGAATCAACAGAATAAAATAAAATAAAATTGATGGCGCCATAGACTACTTTCAAGTGGTAAAACACTCACTGATTGAGAATCAAGTTTGAAATGTCAAAGATGTCTTTACTTAATCAGTTTTCTGACCACACTTTAAAAAGTTTCCTCCACAAAACTGTGGACCCTGCTTAAGCTGTCTGATAAGATATCAGGTCTTCCAACAATGACCATTCCAAAAACCTTCCACTTTGAAACGTCTATGCCTACATTTTTTAAAGAAAAATAAACACTCTCTCTTTAGAAATAACCCAATCAGACTCAAAATAGTTCTGAAGTTATTTTGTGCTAACATCTACATAGAGACCTCCCAAAAAGCGTACTGCAGAAATGTATAACATTAACTACTGTACTGAACACTGTGAACATGACCATCACCATCATATCAATGTTGTGTTAATTTCAATGAAATAAACAGGTCCAGAGAGTCAGAGGTGCAAACAATCTATCATTGCACAAAACTAAACAGTTAAATAAGGTTCAAGGTTTTGAGTACAGAGACCGTGTTGCCTAAATTCCATGGCAATGATCGTGCACTAAAAATCTTTTGACATTTTTAATTCAAGATACAGAGAAAGGAATAAAAAAACAAATGAAAGCACTTAAAATATAAAGCATTAAATAAGCTTTTCATTTTAATGATATCTCTAGTTCCCTTTCCATTTAACTGTAGAAAGATTTTATAAGAAAAATCCCTCCGTTAATGGTCTTTTAGACTAGATGGTATTAAAGATAACTGTCCTTTTCTAGGAAAAGAGAAATAATTGAGATGGGGTGGATGATGTTGTTTAAGCTTGATAATGCTTTTCTGGATGCAAAATAAAAGTCACACACAGAAAAAGGGATAAAAAAGAACATATAAAAATACAGTTTTCTCTTGTGCTGCCTCCTACTTGCAACCTTGCTTCCAAAGAAACACAGGCACAACACACAGTTTTATCAGACACTTTCAAACTAGCAAACTTACACCAGTTTTGGGCTGCTTTTGGCTAACTCTAATCAGAGGTTCTGAGCAGGTTTGTAAAAGATGCGGTCTTGGCTGGCTAAGCCAGACTCTTATTCCAGACAACAAGGAGGGAGAGAGAAAAGAAGACACGAAAAAAAAGCAGAAGGAAAAGGATACACAATGGAAAGGGTGACAGCTGGAACTCAAGTCTCACATGCCAAGTGTTGTTAGAATCCAGCCAAAGCTAGTAGATGAAGTGATATCATTAGTTTCCTTTCTGTGACTCAGTTTGGTCACCAGGACTTTAGCAATCAGGACAATAAAGAGCCAACAGTTTCATGGTGGGTCCCTGGATCCCAGAAGAAGGTGGGGGTGATCATGATGGTAAACAGTGTTCCCTCTAATTTTATCAATACATGGGTAGAATAAATTTTGTTACATGCACCAAGGCACATGTAAGTGAGTATCACCAATAGAAACACATGCTGCCCCTGTGACAGCTCTGCCAATCAGGTGGGTGGCACCTGAATCTCTCCTGGGCAGCCACCAAAGCACTCCGCTTACAGGGAACACTAATGGTAAAGCTCACTTTTTCTAGTTCCCCCCATCCGACCTGGTGTCATGATTTCCCCAAAGTCTCTTTTAAGGACCCTCCAAATGGGTGGTGATTGAAAAAAATCTCCTAGCACCATTATTTTGTTCAAAAATTAGGCCTAATTTCCCATGCACCAGTTTGTTCCATTCATTTCCAATTCTGTTTTTTGTTTACAATGTTAACCAAGTCCTTGAGTGGTAACAGTAGCCAGTTTTATTTTGACTGATATTTTTATTTCTTTTTAGTACCTTTGTCTATCAACATTTACTGTTATAAATTATTGTGACATATTATTGGCACCTTTCACCCACTTTCCAACAACTGAGTTCATAATTGGGGTAGACCCAAATTATTAAAATATCACCACACACACACACACACACACACACACACACACACACACACACACCAACATTTTATAACTACTATTTGTTCAATGCCACAAATTTCATGCACTTTCATGAAATCTCATCAATTTACTCATAACAAACTCTATTTTTGTAAACCAATGGGACATCTCCATGAGAAAGGTAAGCAGGATTTGGCAGTTTATATGTGGACATTTTAAATGGAAACCTCTTTTACAGCCAGTCTAACATGCACCTTCCTTCATATATATTTTAAAACTTTAACATGGATCCGTTTATTAACTTTGGTCGATCATTCCAGCAGTGGGCCAACAGAATTACCAAGCCCCACAGCAAGGTGTAGGGAGGCAGCTCCACACTCCCAAAAGGGATGAGGCCTGAGGTGGAAGGGGTGGAGCTAAGATACTAGCTGTCAGCACCTCCCAGACCATGCCACATCACACCCCCTCCAGGCAGTCCTCAGAGCCACCCACAACTCACCGCTCCTGACCCTGGCAGCAATTTAAAGGGCCCAGAGCTCTGACCACCACTGCCGCCAGAATGGCATCAGCAGTAGCCAGGATCCCCAGGTCCTTTTGAATCACCAGGCCCCAGGGCAATTGCCCCCTTTGCCCATCCTCCTCCTCTCCCCAATTAGCAGGCCTGCACACTGGACCTAATACAGTATTTGATGATTATGGATATTTCTATTAGAGTGCTTACAGTGAAATAAACAATTTTTAAACATAAGTACGGTGAAACTTTGTTGGGAATTTTTTTGCAATACTGTATATAAAAAGTTATAGCAACAAAAGATTTAATAGCAAATGGCATTTATTAGAATCCTGCTGATGGCTTCAATATTAGTTAAAATGATTAAATTGACACAGCTGTTCCAAAGATGACCAATGCAAGGAAAACTGCAAACCATTTTATGCAGCTATAAAACTAATTTTTAGCCATAAGAATTTATTAAATTTAACATTTCAATTTAACTCTATGCGAAAGACATAGGGTTTAAAAACAAGGGATGAAATTTATCCAATATTTCCTACCTGATTATTTTCCCCTGGACAACGAAAAACATTTGTCGTCTCCAGTTGCAGTCACTAATAACTTTGTATGCTTAAAATTCAGATACTTGCTCTTTTCTCATTTTTGGAAAGTTTTGGGATAATCCAGTCAACTTTTAAAAATTATTAATGAATAAAAAAAATGTTTAATGTAAAAAAAAAAAAGACTTTACTCAACAGAAGCATAATCCTTTGAAGTGCTCCACAATTATTGACCACTAAAACCATATAGAATCTTACTAAATCAAAGAAACTACAAATGGATTATATGTTTATAATCCCTTTGCAAGATCAGACTCTAGAATAGTTCACAATTTGTGAAGACCATAAGATCAATTAGAGAGGTTTGTGGACTAAGTGCTGGAGCCAATTAAAGTAATAGCAGACTCCCAGGAGTTATGGGAGTACTTTATAATGCCAAACCCTACCCACAGCCAGCAGTCAGTAATGTGCTTAATCAATACATCTATCAGTTAGAGAAGGTTTACGGATGTGTTTAGAGAACAGCAAATTAGTGACATTTTAATACATGTAAAAATATAGTAATACTGGCTCAGAACTGCCATACGATTAGTATTCAATAAGCAACAAACAAGCCTAATAAAAGCTTTGCACTTTTTAAACGTATTTTCAATTTTTGCTAGTGAGCAAGCATGGCTTCTAGGGATGTCAACCTGTAGTCAACTACAAGATTAACCAATAAACCTGAGATTATTGGTTTATCTTGTTGACTACACACACTCCTACTCCCCTCGCTGCCTCTGCATCAGAAGCAGCAAGAAAGGGATGGAGGTGGGGGCCAGTGCCTGTGGGGAGTCAGCTTTTAAGTTGCCTCCCCATGAGCACTGGATCTTACAGAGTTGCCTGCCCTCCCAACCCCTGCATTGATGCCTCTGATAAAGAGACAGCAGTGTGGTGGATAAGGGGGGGGGGAGGCAGGTGGGAGCTGGTACAAGCAGGAAACCAACTTTTAATCCAGCTTCCCATGCATATCAACCTACACGGAGCTGCCTGTCCCCCTGCATTACTGCTTTTCTATCAGAGGCAGCAGCATGGAGAATGGGGGTAGGGGTGGGCAGGTGGCTCTATGAGATCCAGTGCATGTGGAGAGCCAACTTAAAAGCCTCCCCCCATTCCTTTCTGCTCTGTGGAGCTGCTCCCCCCCCCCGATGCCTCCCACAGAGCCAGCTCCCCATAAGCACTGGTCCACCCTCCTCCCTCCCCCCTGCTGCCTCTATCTGTGGAGCAGCATCGGCAGTGGGCCTAGGCTCACTGTGGACAGAAGCTGCTCCATGTATGCCAGTTTCTGTCTGCAGGGAGCTCAGGCTCCCCGTGGACAAGGGCTATTGTCTCTATATCAGAGATAGCAGTGCAGGGCAGGAGGCGGAGCCAGTCTGGACAGGGAGCCGTATTTTAAACTGGCTCCCTCGCAGACCAAGTCCTCCTGCCACCCCGCACTGCTACCTCGGATACAAAGGCAGCAGCGCGGGGTGGCAGTGGGATCCCCAGGAGCGGGGCTGGGAGTGAACTGACTCCTGGCCCTGCCCCCAGGGACTATTGAACAGTTTTATAACTGCTAAAATTTCATGCAGTTATAGGATTATTCAATTGCACTATATCTAACATCCCTAATGGCTTCTACTTCCCAGCCTTACTTCTTAAACCTTCCACTGAAACCAAATGTCATAGTTGACCTTTAGCTATATGAATCACTATATGATTAAATCAATTCCTTTTCTATCATCTGATCAATTAATCAGTAGAATGAGAAGTGTTAGATATTCCCCACTGCTAAACAGCTGATCAGCAAGGAGGAAAGAAATGAAGAACAGCTGTTTCACTAGAAGAGTTGGCATGGGAAGACAGACACAAAAAGAGTAAGAAGGGAAAAATTATTGAAAAGAAAAAAGGAGGACTGAAATTAAGACAAGTTATCAATCAAAAGCCTGAAGTACACAAAAATGTTTTAAATGAGCACCTGTTTGTGGCTTTTGAGCAACTTCTCCAGATTTTCAAGAAATACCCTCCATCTAAATAATGCAATGGCATACAAAAGACAGAGATGGTGTAGCAATGTTGGGCTTCATAAAAAAAACTAGGGCTATCAATTGACCTGCGTTAATGCCTGCGATTAATGCAGGACAGAATGCGTACTTTTTTTAACGTGTTAATCACAGGTGTTAATGCTGCGCTGTCCCTTTCAAGTGCCGCTCCGGCGCTTAAAAGGGGCAGTGTGAGTGGAGCCGGGGATCAACTGGAGTCCCCATCTGATCCCCAGCTCCGCTGTTGCAAAGCTGGAGTCCCCAGCTGATCCCGGGCTACATGCAGCACTGCCCCGCTGAAACACTGGCATAGCATTTCAAAAGGGAGGCGCACATGATTAATTGCGATTAAATTTATTAATCTCTTGACAGGCCTAAAAAAACCTTACTCATTAAGCCTTTGGTGGTTTGCGGGACCTATGCTTTACTGTGCTTTCCCGATCCATTTTGGTCTGTCTTCTTCCTCCCAATCGCCTTTTTCCCCCTCTCAATCTCATTTAACCCATACCTTCTGAACTCTGAAATGGAAGGTTGATAAATCTCAAGACCAAAATACGTTCAAACACATACAGTCTC